>NW_006432669.1:5225774-5260032 GCF_000325575.1 Pteropus alecto
CTCATTGGTTATAAAGGGTTCACATAATTATAACTGAATAAAGAGACTCTTGGCCAAAAGAGCAAATGGCTATTAAATCCATGATATAAAACTGCCACAGCAATATCTGCCCTGATCTCAGCCTCCACTGCTCCAGATGAAAGATTCCTTGTAAGAAAATATTGGATAAGAGAAAAGAGTGAGCATAATGGACTCCGTGAAACCACACTCTCTGCTTGGACTTCACTTTAAGGTCCCGACTGAAAGAGCCTACTGCTGGCCTCTGTAAATACAACTTTAATTCTGCTGTTGCTTTCATCAGGGTTGAAAGTCCAGATGACTGTCCTTCAAATTAAGGAAATAACAATACAGAAAACAAAGAGGTTAATCATTTCCTTTCTCTGCTGTTTCTTTATTTACATCCAAGAAATTCATATGGATTTGGGAAAACTTATATAGCCACACAGGAATTGAGAAGAGCATTGTTCTTCTCCTGTGAGTAACACCAGGTAGAGAAAGGTGATTCTTCTTTCCATCTGGTTAATTTTCACTAGTTAAGCTACTAGCTAGAACAGAGTTTTTTGATCCAGATTCTAATATCATCCCCACTAAATGATACTATTTCTGTCCCATTGTATACTTCAGAAAATATTTCAACTCTGCAGTGTAAAAGAGCTATAAGAGAAATCAATGTCACTAACAGAGAAAGTCAGTCACTTGACAGTTCTGTGATACATCTCTTATTTGTTTTGTAGATAAGAGCCCCATGAGGTTTTGTAGTGCTTTCTTTAAAATAAGACGTTCATAAGTTCCATTAGCTAGAACAATAGTTGTTAAATTATTTGACATTTTCTTTGTTCTTTACCCTAACAATGCAGAGAAAACAAAATCAAAAGCCTTTAACCAGCCAGATGGCCAGATGAGCCTGAAACAAGAAAGACCCAGGCTTCCTTCTTTTTAACTTGGGATGTTTTTGCTAAATGTCAAATATGAATTTCTACATTTAAAGAAATTGTCCAAAGCATAAAGGCGTTTCATCCGTATCACACCAAACTCTTATCCAGATTTTTCCAATGGTCAATGGTGTATTATGAGTGTCTGTAGAATATATTGCATGTTTTTAAATAAAGAAAAAAATAGTTTGGTGTAATATGTTTTATCTTGTTTTGACTGGAAAGTTTACAAGGAATAATTCAAGTCATGGTATGTTGCTTTGTACAGCAGATATAGTCAACGTCGTTGACTATGTTAAATACGTTTCTTGGCCGTTTCCAGGAATAGCATTCGATAGGGAAAAAAAATTATGCAGCAGCCACTTTAATAAAACTCCCTCATGCTTATTGCACAACGTTTGCAATATAGAACTAATGAAATGAAATTGTCTTAACAGTGGCTGCCAAAGAAAACATTTAGCCAAGTACGTGCAGATGAGGAGTAGTGTTGGCATTTTAGAGGAAAAGGAATTTGTTAAAAGCATGTTCACACATAGGACTCAAGGGAACTTATTTTGAGAGAAATTCGAAGAAGGTGTTTTCACGAATCACTTAAAATTCACTGTTTTGATGTATCATACAGTATGTCGTTTTTAGGTTATTTCGGTTTCCCTTATGTGCTTTGTCGTTATCTCCCTTGCGTAAGAAGCTGATGTTTTCATTTATCATATTTCTTGTGTGATTTAATTTGGGAATGTTATAAAACATGATATTTTTATCTATTACATGAAAACACCATCTCTTTCCTAGTTTATACATTTTTTGACAAAATATAGCTGTACTATATGAGCTTAACATGCACATTCTTGACACTAATAATCAAATTTAACTCTACTAATGCACCCCAACGTCCTACCGCTACTAATACATTCCCTAGTAATTTGCACTTAAGCACATACAACTAGGTTAAGTCTCTATTTTTACCTACTGGCTTTTGTATTTAAGGCCCAAACATACTTTCTTCATGTACGTAATTCTCTGGATGTGCTAGGTTATGCTATGGTAACAAACAAAGACAAAATGTCAGTTTCTTAAAATAGCAAAGGTTATTCCATGCTCACAGTGCATGTGTGTGTGTGTGTGTGTGTGTATGTATGTGTATGTGTATGTGTATGTATATGTATGTTAACATATAATATCTCATGGGTTGGCCGATGGCTCTTGTGCAGTTGTTCTTCTCACACTGGAGACTAGACTAACAGAACAAAACATATAATATCTCACGGGTTGGCTGATGGCCGATGGCTCTTGTGCAGTTCTTCTCACACTGGAGACTAGACTAACAGAACAAGATCAGTCAGAGTCTAGAATATCGATGGCAACCCTGGTGGACAGAAAATAGTGTCACTAACTCATTACCTAGAATGAGAAATAGAATCTTTTGATCTGTCCAAATTAACGCAACATATAAACAAAACCCAACAAATATTTGTGGATAAATATTTGTGCCTAATATCAAATACTCCAAATTTTATGTCTGTTTTTTGTATTAGTAGAGAAAGAAAGGGAGGGAGGGAGGTGGGATGGCGGGGGTGTGGGGCAAGGAAAGAGAGAGAGAGAGACATACAGACAGAGACCTGCCATCTACTACTATGTGGAATCCAAGGGCAATAGGTCTAAAGAATACATTTACCAAATGTGACAAATGAATACTGTATTATCGTTTATGCTTTAGTTTCAAATTTCATGCCTTTGTGAGTTGAGTTTGGATTAGCCAAACTCCTTTAAGTTAGGCAAGTAAAAATCAGCCTGCCCCATATCCTGCTTTTAGTCATCCCTGCCATCTACCACTATGTGGAATCCAAGAGCAATAGGTATAAAGAATACATTTACCAAATGTGACAAATGAATACTGTATTATCGTTTATGCTTTATTTTCAAATTTCATGCCTTTGTGAGTTGAGTTTGGATTAGCCAAACTCCTTTAACTTAGGCAAGTAAAAATCAGCCTGCCCCGTATCCTGCTTTTAGTCATCCCACCTTTAAGCCCTTGAGTTGCCAGCATGGATCACCTCCCATAATAAAGCTCAGGTTTGGCTGTATGTGCTAGTTGCAGAGTTTGGAAAAAGAAAAAAGGTGGGGAAGATGGATCCAAAAGATCAAAAAGGCCCCAAAAAGAGATACTGAAATAGTGAAAAGGCCAAGAACCAGAAATGTAAATTACCAAAAAAGTCAGGTTGTCATTTTCATGTGTCTTTTCTAAAAGCTATAACCTGTAGTGACAACTAAAATCACGATTTCAATTTGCCCATGATCCATATCAGAATTTCTCTGGGCCTTGCAGACGTTTTGGATTTTGAAGTGTGTGCTTAAAGTTCTCTGCATTTTATTTGAATACAGCCTATTAGAAGCAAGGAAACATAGTTGATGTGTTAACAAAGGGGCACACCTTGACACCCAGGGGTTCAGAAACTCGTAGCTAAAAGGAGTACAGTTAACCTTGGGAGCAAGGAGGACAAGAGGAGACAGAGGCAAAGAGTTCATAGGCATCAAGAAAAGGACTTGTATATTTTTCTAAGGGGTGGTGAATTCTTGATTTTTCAGAATTAATCTTTGTGCTAGCATTCAGGTGTTAGTCCATAGACACATAATTACTTTCTAGATGAAGAATACTGGATGTTGTAGATTCTTTTTTCCTGCAGTTTTTACTCCATCTCCTTTGACCTTCCATTACTGAAAGTACTTTTTCTTGATAATCTATGGTTTTTAGCCTACCGACAGGACACCCCATGTGGTAAACTCCTGCTAAGTAATTTAATTGAGATCAGATTAGTCTGAGATGATTACCTAGATTAACATATTTATGTAACCAGCCTTAGCATTCCCTGAAATATAAAACAATGAGAGTGGCTCTAGAAAAGAAAAAAAACCCACTAACACCCCCATCACCCTCCCCCTCCCAAATAAATGATTTGGAAAAACTGTCATAATGATTTTTTTACTATAATTTACAAGTATTCTTTCAATTTCATGTTTTGTTAGAATTATTAGATTTTAAGTGTACAGTGTTTTTACATTTATAAACTATAATTAGTATACTTTAAGCTGTGGGTGGTGGTGCAGTAGAGAAATCAAATAAAGTTTTAAAAATCAAGTTTTAATAGCAACAGCAGTTCACACAATTAACCTAGCAACTCAGTGAACTGCAACTGCATGTTTTACAAATTCCAAACTCTGACACATCATGGGGTGACTTTACAGCCTACTGTTTTCACATCCTTGTTGATATCTTGAATTAGTCAAGCATCTGTTAACCCAATGAAATCAGATATCTATTTCAATACATTTATTTTCAGTATTGCAGTTGTGATATGATTGCTTTTTTATATTTATGTAAGTGAAAAATTTTTTTCTAATATTTTCTCATTTTTTCTCATATTTATATTTAATAAAAGGTTGTTTTGAGAAGCTTTTTCAAATTGATCTATTTAAAGATATATTATTTCAATATTTTCACATACTTTCTTTTCCATCATAATTTTATATGAAGTCAAAAAGAGGACTTATTCTAAAACATAACTGAGTAATTGGGCAAGTGATCATTAACTGGTAGTTTCACAGTCTCATTCACCACTATCTGAGTTTTCTGTATCATTTTCTTTTCAACATAATGCAAAGCCAAAAAGGGAGGAGTTAGCCTAAGGAATCTAGATAATATTCACTCAGAATATTTCTAAAATACTTTAATGAGATCAAAGATATTAAGAATATCAGGCATATTGATAAAACAAACAAAAAGCACTAAATCAGTTTTAAAATCCATACTTTCGATCTGTTAATGAAATGACTCTAGTCAATATATGTTCATTAAGTTGTGATTTTTAAAAATAGCATAAAAGTGAAATGTGGATATTTTTAAAGCAAACACATTTCCTAAATCTGAGAATTAGGAAGAAAGTCTTGAAATGTATTCCCTTTTATATTAAGCTGAACAGCTCTTTTCTTGAAATACTTAAAATTTAAATTTTAAAGCTGACAATGAAATGACTGTAGTCAATATATGTTCATTAAGTTGTGATTTTTTAAAATAGCATAAAAGTGAAATGTGGATATTTTTAAAGCAAACACATTTCCTAAATCTGAGAATTAGGAAGAAAGTCTTGAAATGTATTCCCTTTTATATTAAGCTGAACAGCTCTTTTCTTGAAATACTTAAAATTTAAATTTTAAAGCTGACAGAAGAGTGATATGAAAAGGTAATGGATATCCCCTTTAAATTTTGTTCACATGTCATATGGTTGTCTAAAGGACAGTTATTTGTTGGTAAATCTTTTTTTCTTAATGCTGATACCTTTTTTAATATGAAAAAAATAAAACAGACAATCCCTCTGCTCCTCCACCAAAAAAAAAAAAAAAAATTCTTTGCATACAGCCATTGGAAATTTGGAGTTCTAAAATTATCTTCCTTCCCAAAAAATAAACATAAAAATTGCATTAAACAAGTATAAGCAAGTATAAATGCAAATTACTTTAAAGTCAAAACAAATATTATCCACGGTTTGTAAATTTTCAATAGAAAATTATCAAAATGTTTTAGTCAATCAAAAAAGAGCTATTTAAAATGGCTTAACAAACAAAGGGTGATGTTTGGTACATTTAACAAGACCATAGACAATTCTAAACATAGTTAATTCCCTCTAATTTATTGTCTGTGAAACAAGAAAAATCAATTATTTTATATTTGTCTTTCCAAGGATTTACTAAAGAGCTAAGAGGACAGAACTAGGAAAAGTTACTGTCAGAGTGGTTCAAAAACATTTTATTTATATTATTTTAAATACTCTTGTTAAAACCTGGTTAGGATGCTATTATTACTCATAGTTAGGGAACTGAGGCTTGCTTATGAGCACATGGTCAAACACAGGGAAAAATTCTACTTGAATCCAGGATTTCTGCACCTGGATGCATATATGCATTTACTTGGAGGTTTCTCGAAAAAGACTGAAAGGAAGAAACAAGTAAAAGCAAGTGGATGAAGATTGTTAGGGAGGTATTTCTTTCCTTTCAAATTGAGATGTAGCTAAGATGAGGATAGGAAGAATGGATAGGAAAGAGTTTAGGATTGTGTTTAGGATTCAAGATAAATTGGCAGCTCCTTGAGGAAGTAAAAGGAGGATAATATAGGGAGAAAGCAAAGGCTGAGAGAACCTTAGAGAGTCATTAAATATGGTTTCATTAGTCATACTCACTCTGTATCTTATGAGCTTTGGGAGAGGAGTTTGATTATCTTTCTAGTAGTTGTCTTTTTTTCAGGTTTGTAGTATCAATTACTTGTGTGGTATTTGATTTTTGCATTAGGCAGACAGGAAGGGCCAAGGACTTCTTTTGTGAGAAACAAATAGGACAAATGTCAGATAAATCCAGTTCCCATTTGGTATTTCCCTTGTTGAAATACCAATGTAGACTTGCCTAAGTCTACATTGTTTTAAAATATAAACAAACATATTAAAATTTTTAAGTTCTAATTTGATCAAAAATCAATTTAATCAGGCAGCATCCAATCTAGTATATAGAAGGGAGCTCTGAGGAGCTGTACAAAGCAAGACTTTTATAGCCAGAAGGGAATGGGAACAAGGAAGTTATACAAGGCAAAAAAGTAGGTTGGTTATTGCAATGTTACTTTTCTTTAAGGAATGGTAGGGCTCTATCAAACAGCTCTATCTAGTGCTGATCAGGTGATTTCTGATTAACTTCTTTAAGATTCCATTTCTGGTTAAGTCTCCATTTGGTGATGTGGGGCTTAGCAAAAGCAACTCTATTTTGGGTCTGTTGTCTTTTTAACAATTCCTTCCTTTTTGATCAGACTCTCAGTCTAACAGAGAAGCAAACAGAATTTAAGGCATTAGTGTTACTCTCAGCTAAGGTTCCAGAGTTTTTAGATGATTTTCGCTGAGTCTCTGTGTGGTATTCACAGGTCATGATGTCAGGTCACATCCTTTAAGTCAATGATTCTCTGTTCTTTTTCTGATGTCCTAATCTTAGGGAGATCATTTGGTCATTAGCTGCTGTGAACTTGCATTTAAAACTTTGAGAGAATGCAGTGCACCAGGGAGACTACTTTGATTATTATAAGCTGGATAATTCCCAATGTCTGAAATTCACTTTAGAGCCATGGTCCCCAAGGAACAAACCAACTAGAATCAAGTCAAAGAAAGACCCAATTCAAGGAGTGACTTTCTTAAGCCAAGTGGCTTGTTCCTGTGTAGATGAGTCTCAACTTCCCCAGAAGTGGCAATCCAAGTGTAATAATGTCACCCTTGAGTCCGATAGGAGCTCGGTGTCGCCCAATAGTTGGGGGAGGGAGAGGGGTAACAATAGCGCAGATGTGTACTTAGCATTTTTCCTTGGTTCTTCCTCAAATGACACAGTGAAGAATCATATGTCATTGAGATTTAATAGTTTTATTAAAAATGTTTTAGAAAGGCAAAGAATGCCTCAAAGAGGCACAATGAGAAAGACAAAGTATGCCCCAAGGAGGCACATGGTCCCAGCACTGTAACCAACACAAAAGGGCCAAAATGGCTACAAAAGGGCAAAAAGGCCACCAAAGGCCACCAAAAAAGGAAGACAGCTCAGAGGGCAAAAAAGGCCCCAAAGCAGGAATGTCTGCCTTTTATTTGGGCCATGATGGGTGGTTACAAAACTGTTCCTAGGTGATTGGAGAGTGAAGTCAGTTTGATAGACATTTGGCTGCTATATAACTTTGCATAGTGTGCATGTGCTTACCCAGAATTCTTCTACCATTGGGGTGTTCTTTGGGCATTGTCTAGGCTGGGCCCCCTTATTGCTCATGTCTGACTAGCTACCTAGCACTAAGTGGTCTTGGCTGTAATGTAAATACCTCCTTGCTCAGCTAAAAGGTAATCAAGATCTGTCCTATTATTAAGAACTCTGGCCATAGAGTCTAGGGGTTTTTGTTGGGTTGCTATTGTTTTAGCAGTAGATTCAGGAATGATGCCAGAGTAAAGGAGCATTGTCTTTCTTTATATTAACAGAAAAAGCAAGTAGCAAAAAAGGTAAAAAGAATAAAAGTTTCATATTAGAGATGAAGAACTTGATCCATGATCTTAAGAGAGCTATTCACCTCAAGATGCCATCTGCTTCTGGGGAGGAACCTCCATGGTCATTAAATTTAGACCTTGAGCTCATATACAGTTCTAATAATCCGGTGGAACTCTTTTTAATTGGGAGATGTAGACCCAAGGTTTAAGTTCTAAAGTTTGACTGCCATCTAGGTACTGAAAAGGGCCTGGCATTGTCCCTTCCAAAAAGATTCAAGGACAGTCTTTGTTTTTGGTGATTCCAAATCAGAAGGTTAGGAATGAATTGGAAATGTTAGTTTGGAGAATGGCGGTCAGATACTTGAGAAAACTAGAAGAATTTGGCATCCAGTATCCAAGTTACAGGTATAAAACAAAACCTCAACAACAATAAACAAGACTAGAATCTGATATCCATTGAATCATGTTATAATTTTCTGCTGAAAAATTATTTTTCACTATAATCATCCTATTTCTATCAAGATAATCACAGTAGGATTAATTTGTTGGCAAAATAATTCTATTCTCATTAAATTTGGACCGATTATATAAGTAGAGCAAAAATACCGATTGCCATGTAGGCTCTTTTTAAACCTGTTTTGCTGGAATTTTTCATAAGGATCCTTAGATTGGCTTTTTAAAAGCTTCCCTAGACTAGGAAGCCAAGCCAAGGACTCATCATTAGATAATGCATAAGATACCTACAGATTTGAATGAATTCCTCTCTTCATGAGGTGTTCAAGATATCTTGAAGTTCCTGAGCCTGCCAAGAAGTGATCTTCCTAATTCACCCCATTAGGTTGCCAGAAACATTATATGCAAGGTACTAATCTTCCTTCCCCCCACCCCCCAGCAGGCTTGTATTGGTTCCATAAAGTCAATCTTGTTCTTTAAAGTTGTCTGGTCATATATATTATATGCACATTCTCAAATCTGACCTTACAGTCAAAGCCTTGGTAATATAACCAATGTTTCCAATTGTGTCCAAGAAAAATAGATTCTTAAAACAGATTGTTAAAAATATTTAACAATATTGCCATGAAAATAAGAATAATAAGTTTCTAAATTCTGGAGGGATCAAGTAGGGAGAAAAAGTAAATGCTTAAATTCTGTTTACAAAGGAATACTTTACAAAGTTACTGCAAGCCACAGATAGCTTGAGAGAAAAGAGGTCCAAGAAAAATAGATTCTTAAAACAGATTGTTAAAAATATTTAACAATATTGCCATGAAAATAAGAATAATAAGTTTCCAAATTCTGGAGGGATCAGGTAGGGAGAAAAAGTAAATTCTTAAATTCTGTTTACAAAGGAATACTTTACAAAATTACTGCAAGCCACAGATAGCTTGAGAGAAAAGAGAAAAAGTTTTCCTTAAATCTGGAAAAGAAACATTAAAGAATCATCAGTGTTTAAAAGAAAAAAATTATAAAAAATTAGAATCAATTTCATCAGCTTATTCAATTCCATGTTATTCTTGTTCTGCTTGAATCCAGTTTTTCCATTAGTTCTAGAAATTCTCACTCAATTCAGTTTTATAATCTTAGTTTTCAGAAACCTGTATTCTAGAGTACTTGTTAGAGTTCTTTCCATGAATCTTTCTGAAAATGAAGCACTTTTGTAAAAGCTTCAAAGTAAAACAATAGCTATCTATAAATAACAAAATACTTAAATACTCATAGTTAAAGACTGATGAGAGTTTATTATGATGGAATTGACATGGGAATGTGGTTATTTCTGTGACATACATTTTAAGATAACTGGATAATATTATAGAATATATCAAATTTCTAGGAATTTTATACAATTTCTAGAATACATATTAATAACATGCATCTACACAAATATTACCTAAGAAAGTTTAACATTACTTCTTACTTGAAAACGTTTTTCATGTAACTTATCAAATAAACTTAATTAATTTAACATCTCTCTTTTTATAAGAAGAGCAAGAAATCTTTTGAGATGTTTCAGGGACCCTCTGGAAAATTCCAAAGTTAGTTTGAGGTCAAAAAGATTTAATTTAAAACTTGATTCTGGGAATTTTGTCAAAACATTAAAAAGTCTGAACATTTAAATAAGATCACAAATCATTATGAAATAATTATTTAACAAAAGTGACAAATGATATTAAACCACAAACAGAAGGTTACATAGTTGTGAGCAAAACTTAGCTCTCTTAATATTGAAAAGATTGTTTTCTTAAGTAATCAAAGACCTAACAGAGACAATATGAAGCACAGTAGATTATTTTGGTAAGACAAAACTCTTTGCTTTCCAGGTAGATTCAAGAAAAAACTTTCACAATCTCTTAATAGTCCAAGAAAACTTTGTTTCTTACAGATGAAAATAAAGTTTTAGTTTTACACAAGTACACTATTGATATTATAGCATATTTTTAAACCTCTATGATTTCTAGCAGTTTAATTACTTATATTAATCAGATGTTGCAAGCAAGGAAAGCGGCTACCGAAGTAACATCCTTGAATTCATTTGTCTTTCCACGATGCCAGGTTTGTTGAGTGGAACCTTCTCAGGTAAACCAATCAGATACCCACAAAACACACAGGTGAAGTACGGAGTCTTATGTGGCAGAGTGAAGGGATGAAAGTCCTTAGCATCTCCAAAAAGAGCTCTGTTGACTGGCAGAATAGAGAGCTGCAAGTTGGTCCCAAGCCCATGGGTATGACAGGTCAGAAGGTCAGAGTCTTCAGCTCTGGGCACCTGTTCGTGATGCTATTGGGTCAGGCTTGAGTATCGTCTGTCTAAGGTGTTCAGCTTATACGGACCTTACTAGGTGAGATCCTCATGCTTATTGGCCCTGCAGTCAGGGGCGTATTGTGGCAGTCATGGCTTGGCTGACATTTCCGTGGTTTTGGGCATTCAGTCCAGTCATCCCCTAAGGGCATTCCCGTTATGCGCCAGTTGACATTACTGTCATGACTTCCATGGAATCTATTTGTAAAGTCTAAAAAGTCCTTTATTCTTTATGCTCTATACATCAAAATTATTAGGAGATAGAATCCTTAACTTCTAGTGAAAACTAAAAAGCAATAGTACAATTTCCAATGTGGCAGAAACATGTTTACGAATATACCTAGATATTTTTAGTTCCTCTGTAAAAGGAAACCAAAGATCAACAAACCTGTGTTCAGTAATTAATGTATCTTATTTGGAAATGATCTAGATATTCAGTGAATATCCATCATTTACCTTATCTCAGTATAACTTTAAGGTCTCAAGTTACCAAAAAAGATTTTGGAAACTATTCTTAAGTAGACATATATAAAGTACAATTATTTTTGAAACGTTTATAAACTTTTATCTTACATCTAATTTATTATGAATAATCATTTAGATTAGTCATGAAAACTTTGAGACATTAAACAGCTAACCATCATTTGAAGTTACTCGCAAATTTTGTAACAGATCTAACAAGAATTTATTTGACTTTCAGTAAACCTAGGTAGAATAAAAGCATTAGATATAATTCTAATAACTAAAGACAATCCTGCTTTATTAAACTGACAAACTTAAATTAGTTTTAAATACCAAAGATTAGCCTAGATCATGTGTACTTGGTAAGTATTTGAGTTAGTTTCTCTATCTCTGAGAGTATACTTGATTTATATAAATGCTTCTTTGTCTTAAAGATAATTAAATCAGCTCTTTACAAATTAATTTTGGCAATATCATTCAGAGGTAGGAAAAATATGAGCCATCTATAACCTATATACACAGACATATAAACAGATAGATAGATGCAGAGATTTTATAGCTTTTATTTTAAAATATTAGCCATGAGATAGTTATGATAATGTAAAACTCGCTAGTTTATGAAAGAACAGTTGGATCAAAATTGTGTTTCTGGCAGATGGATAAGTTAAGGTTACTTGATCGAATGACAGATTGCAAAAGCTTCTTACTAATATTAGTGGAAGAGATTTTAAGACTTGTTCTTGACATGTATAGCAGGTCCTCAAATAATTTTTTGGTCAACATCATTTTGATATAACCTTGATGAGATAACCATAGGAATTGAACTCTTGTTTATATCAATTAGCCTATGGTAGAATTGATATCACTATGCATCATTTTGCTGCAATTCTAAGAACCAATAGACAATGTTAGTGTAGACTTACTGTAATCTTATAAAGGCTGTGGACTAGATGTTCCGTGAGGGGGCTTTTATAACAGTCTGCATTTTAATTTTTTTTTTTTTTTTAGGAGAGGCAACCTTTGGTTGGCCTCACAAATTGCAAGGACCTTATCAGCTTACAATCCTTTATTTTTTAGGCCTACAGCACCTGATCTTCCTAGGTGGTCGGTCTCCCATCCAAGTACTAACCATGCCCAATCTTGCTTTGCTTCACAGATCAGACGGGCTCAGGATTGTTCAGGGTGGCATGGCAGTAGACTAGTCTGTGTTTTAAAAAGCCTCTTTTCTCCTTTTTTCTTCAGTCTCAAGTGATTGTGAGTAGTACTTTAGACCTCCCAAGTGTTTACATTTCAAGGGAAAGAATGCAAATTTTCTTCTAGGAGATTTGGTGTAGAAGTCTAGAGTAATTACTATTTATATTTTTCCTTCATTTTCTCATGAGAAGGACATTTTTGTTTCCAAAGTCCTGATCTTTTACAATATCTGCACGCATTCCGAAATGAATAGGAGAAGTCTGAGGGATGGTAAATATAGATGGACTTCAAATTATTTCTAGAGCTGCATTTCCTGTTTTATAAATATTTGTAAAATAAAAAGTTTCTTTTACCTTTTATTTTAAGAATAGTTGCTATACCATATATTAGTTATATTAGTTTCAGGCATACAGTATAGTGATTTGACATTTTTTATACCTTACAATGTTCTTTTAATTCCTCAAAGAATCGGGCAGCAGCCTCAATGGTTTCAAGGGGATGAACTGCCCACCCAACTACGTTGTCTTCAGTTTGCTTCTTTATATCAGTGAGATCTTCAGCTAAGATGAAAATCAAGATTCCTGCATCTAGATTTAGAGCTGTGTGACTTTGGAATGTTTAGTAAATCCTTCCACAAAAGGCTTTAAAATGTTTTTCTTTTCCTCTGGGTAAATATTTTATTTTAGCTTAGAGGAGAAAAATTCTTTATCTTGTCAGAATTCTGCTGGGGCAAGCAGTAAATATTTCTGGCCTTATGGAACAACTCCTTTGATCTCCAAAGAGAGTGCAAAAGATACTACCCTTCCAAGACCCAGAGCCACTTCCAAAGATAACCAAAAGAAATAAAGACCTATACAGTTCCCTTGAGAGCTGGCAGTAATTGGTTAAGACCCTAGCCACAAATGGGGTGCAATCTACATTTCTGTCCAGCCAAACATTTGGTGACCCCAACTTGATGATTGCCAACATAGGTTCTCAGGACACAAAACAAGATAAACAAGAAGGCAACAGCTTTCCCTTAGAAAGGATCAACAACTAATGAGTACCCAAAAGAAAATTCACAAGTTACAATTTAAAGATCTAATTCTTCTTCTTCTAATTTTTTTTTTTTTTGCCTGCCAATCTGAATTTGAATAGAAAGGGACAATGTGAAATTTTACCTTCCTTTTTTGACCAGACACTACAGATAGAGGTCTGGGAGAACTGACTTTGTTAAGAATCCTCACCCTTTGCTGAGTTTTGCCAGTTTTTCCAGGATTCCATCTGCAGGCTCCAGAGCGAGTGGGATATCCCAGCCACCATAACAGTAGAGGTGGAAAAATATTTTTTCCTCTACCCTTTATTGTGTTTGCCTGAGAACTCTTTTTCTCTAGGATATATTCCTAAATAAATAAGCTTATCTAGGTTAAAAGATCTCCATTGTATTTCAAGATAATCTTTGGTAAGGTTAACCTGCTCTTTTAGCTTCAACAGAAAATTGTCTTTACTCCAGGCCTCAATCTGTACCCAGTCCAGTTTCAAAGTTAAACCCAGTCTGACTCCAGACCCAGCCCAGTTTTGAAGTCAGACAGACCCAGTTCAGAAAAAGAAATACTCAAAATAAAGCCTGAAAGCTCATAATGCAAAAGCTGTAGAGCTGAGATCCAAGAGGAGCTTACCCACGACCTGCAGAGGCAGCAAGAAAGCAGTGAGTTTAAGGGCTCAACAGGTACCTTTGCCTAGTGGTCTGTTGCTCCTGGAAACTTAAGGAGTTTCTCTTAGTTCCTCCTTTTAAAAAATAAACAGACATTAAAATTTTTAAGAATTTAGTTGAGCAAAAATCAATTCAAATTGGGCAGCTTCTGATCTAGCAGATAGAAAGGAGCTTCGAGGAGCTGTACAAAATAATAGACTTCTATAGCTATAAGAGAGTGGGAAAAAGGAAGTTAGAGTAGACAGAAAAGCAGGTTGATTATTGCAAAGTTACTTTCCTTTAGGACAGCTGTCCCCAACAGTTTTGGCACCAGGGACCGGGGCTCCTATGATAAACTAATGCCTGATGATCTGAGGTGGAATTCAGGCTAGTGCTGAGGAACAGCTGGGAATATAGATGAAGCTTCACTGGCCAGCCACTCACCTCCTGCTGTGCTGCCTGGTTCCTAACAGGCCAGCAATAGTCTGGTCTGTGGCCCGGGGGTTGGGGACCCCTGTTTTAGGAAATGGAAGGGGTATATCAGGCAGATTACCTATCTAGTGCTGATCAGGTGATTCTGAATTGACTGGTTTAAAATTTCATGTCTGGGATCACGGAATTCTAAGTTAAATCTCAATTTGGCGATGTGGGGAATAGTATAAGGAACTCCATTTTGGGACTGTTGTCTTGTTTTTAACATCTGGTACAACCTGTCAAAGAGAATTTAATATATATCAAAATCTTTTAAAATGCCCATTTATTTTCTTTACCCATTCTAATTCTAAGATGTTATGCTAAAGAACTGATACATAAATTCACGAAGATATACAGGACTATAACTGCCATATACTCATGCTTACAAAACACTGAAAATGATTTATAGCCAAGAAATAGCAGGTAGGTTAAATACATTACTGCATGTCTACAAGATGAGTTACTATAGAGTCACTGATAATTGTGATTCAGAAATGTGTGTTTGAAAAAAATATTGCTGAGAGAAAAAGGAGGTTTCAAACAGTTTATTCTGGTTTTTTTTTTTTTTGTGTGTGATCTTTTGCAAAAATATAGAGACAGAGATATAATGTTTCAACATAGATATGAAAATCTAACAAGCTCATCTGGTGGTAAGATCATTTATAATTTTAATACTTCTTATCCTTGAATTGTCTAAGTTTTATTCAATGCATATTGATCACATTCATGAGTTTTTAAAAGGGTAAAAAGTAAAAAAATGAAAAAAAACCCTCCCATTACCTATGAGTGGGAGTCAAATTTGACATATAAAACTCAATACTTAGATATTTCTTAGAAACTATGGCTTATAATTATTAGTCAAAATAGCATTTGCAGAATCCAGTATCTTCTCCCAGGAATCTTAACTCTATATCCTGAAAGACATTCTAAGGCAAAACATTTTTTACACCATTTTTGTATCATAATCTTTTTGGTTTGTGTACCTATACTGTCTCTATTACCCAAGCTGATATTTGGATATCTGCTCCTTTGTTTGCAAGCTGAGCTGTGACCAGAACAAGTGGCTCGATGTACCTAACCTTCTGACGTCGAATCTGGTCCTCAATCCTAAGGCTTGCTCAGCACCTGAATTAGGTCAATGATTCTTATTTTAGGCATGCTTGCCTCTTTGTGGGTAATCTGGCTTTTTTGATACCTCATAGGTTAGTTTCTATTCTAGTTTATTGGTTTAATACCGAGTTTAAAATGTTTTACAAAATTGTGGCATCTAAAATTAACTCAAAGTGGACAGAATAAATTCTCTTCAAATAAGTTAATGATATAGCATTTAAGTCTTCCTTGGTGATGCTAGGCCAATTTGTTTTTATTAATAAATATAAAAGGAAAATGTACATTAAAAAAATAGGGCAATTTGGATTTAGAGGTATAACTTGAAGTAGAGAGATTCGGTTAATTTCCTATTGATTCCTTTGAGTCTCCTTCCACATATTGACTGCAAGTATTTGGGCCAAGGGTGATTTTTGCCCCGAGATGAAAATATACCTCTTAGTGACTTATAAGTTGGCAGAAATATTTTATTTTTAAGAGAAAGAGCCAATGAAATATGATGAAAAAGAGATTCTTAGAAAGTGAAATTTTACAAATTTAGGTATGATTCCTACATCAGTTATTGCTAGGCTTATTTTTTTGAGCAGGCTACTCATCTGACTTCTGTCTTCCTGCTTATCAAATGAAGAAAATAATGTGTAACTTATAATGTTGCAGAAATTAAATAAGCTAGTTCATATAAGGACACAACACCTATTGTCATTGCCTTTCCCTCTAAATGTCTAAAATCCTATGGGCAAACATGATTGCTGGGAATGAATTTCCAGGTATTACCAGTATCATACTTTGTTACATATAGCAGGAAATCTACAATCTTTTACTTGTCTGGTGTTACTTGTTTGGAAATTCAGACCTGCTCATCAGTGGTGTTCCTGGCTACTTATATTTTTGTAATTTATCTCTTGATTTCATTAGGCCCTGTCCTTTCTCATCCTGTGATCAGAGGCAAGTCCTTTGACTTTTACAAGTCTAAATTTGCTTAAGCAATATGAGAATAATGTTATATAATTTAAAGGGAAATTGAGATGTAACTGAGGTAATCTATGTGTAAAGATTTATAAAATATAAATTGTAATTATACCACCATGTCATTGCTATTATAATATTTAGTGCTTAAATCTGCTAAAGAGACTTATCAAACTCATCAGAATTGGGATTCTTAACATGTGTCAAATCTACAATTTAAAGAGTGAAGCTGAAAAGAAAGAAGTAAATTGAACTGCCAAAATGGCATGTTTGTGAATAATTGAGCAAAGTAGCTTGGTGTAGCCCTACTAATCACATAATTTAAGAAGCAGGAGCACTGAGGGCCAGTGGGCACAAACAATGGCATCCCAATGTCAGCTCATACTGGTTCTTGATAGCTGATTATCCCCATCTCTTTCGAATTCCAAATTCAGTAACAACATCCTAGTAGCTTAAAACTGCCTATGATAGAATATTTCACCAAGAAAATTGGGACACTACAAATTAGGACTTGTTCTGAGACCCAGTTATTAAATATCTATCAGCATGCCATTGAGCACAAACCCCGTGTGTGTCCATGGAGGATTTGGCATTTGAGGGTTGATAAAATCCACTGGCTTTCATTTGTATACAATAAGATCCGTTGAGAAAGTAAACTTTTTTTCTAAGACCTATGTTCATGACAAGATGAGTTCTTTTATATCATGAAATAGAGGACATAGCCAAGCAATGATGTTTTAGAGCTGCTTACAGATTTCTTGCTTTCAAACTAGTCATTAAGATTTCAGAGATAATCTACTTGTCACATAAAAGAGTGACTGTTACAATAGTAACTGGTATTTAGTACTTATACTTTGACACCAAAGAATTTTCTTTTTACTGTTTGTATATCTAGCATACTTTTCAGACTTTGAGGAATAATTTATACTGCCTGTTACCTCAGTGACAATGCAATTTGTTTCTAATTCATCAGGCTTTGCAAACTTTTTATGTTTGAATTTATAATTGGAAGACGTTTCTTGTGAATGAATTATAAGAGCTAAATTTTTCATTCATTTCCTTTTTTCATGCTCTAGTACACTTCCACTATCTAACTTCACCTTATCATGATCAGACTTAAGAACACTGACAGCACTAATAGAAATTATTTCACAACCAAGACAGCAGAAAATGTATTTCAATTTAAATGGAAATTACTTTGAATCAGTTATATATATTTAAAATGGCATAATATCACTTTAATTGATAGAAACGAACTTTGTGTTCTTTCCTAAGTGTTGAATCATATTCTCCTAGTACCAAAGTAATGTTCCAGTTCTGACAAGCAATTTTGTTCAGTAACAAAAGCAGTTGTTAGTATATATATTTTATGAGTGAATGTTATTTTTACATGTATCTAAGTGATTATTATATGCTTTGCTGATGATGCCTTTTATTTGAGACTCCATAGTATATGCTTTGTAAATGTTTAAGGAAGGACAGGAAAAAGGAAAGGGTCTTGAAGGAATATACAAAAATGTTATAGTAAGGACTTAATAAAAAGCACAAAAAGTCTAGTTAAGAAGATATATTCGGCAGGGTTCTCCAGAAAAACAAGAGGAGGTGAGCAATTTATTTTAAGGAATTGGCTCGTGTGATTGTGGAGGCTGGACACCCAGAGAAGAGTAGCAGTTCACATCTGATGGGCATCTCCTCTATCAGAATTTTTTCTTCCAGTGAGGTTAGTCACTTTTTCTATTAATACTTTCTTTGATTGAATGAGCCCCAAACAAACAATGGAGGGTGATATGTTTTATTCGGTCTACTAACTTAAATGTTAATGGCATCTAAAAATACCTGCACAGAAATATCTAGAATAAAATTTGGCCTAGCCAAGTTGACACATCAAATTAAACATTATAGGAGGCAAAACTTTAATATACAAAAAGTTAAAGAACATATTTGGTTAATTGATCAAAATTGTGGATTAAAAATATATATCAAATATCATAGATATATATTTGATAGAAAATAGCACTCAGAATTGAATGGTTAGGAAAGGATATATGCAAAAGTGTACTCTGAATTGAATCTTGGGGTATGGGTGGGAGTCTACAGATGGCTCATGTGGGATAAAGTATTAGCAATGTTAAAGGTGTGAAAATATTTTGCAATTATTCCATTAATGGATTACCTAGTCTGGGTAGGTACTACCTGGGACCCCCAAAGGTATCATCTGATTGACCTGAAGAGTCAGGGATATAAATTTTCAGAAGGATCTATCAGCTTGGAAAGATATGATTAATTTTAGAACAAACATTAACTTCTTGCAAAATTGATTGAATGGCTATTTTATTTAACAGATGACAACTCATTTAGAGAGCGATCTGACTCTACTAATAGCATATATGGTTAACAGCAAATTTCTTAGCAGCAAAAAGCAGCTCTATTAACTCATCTATAAATTGGGACTATTTGCCTCAAGGGTATTATAAAAATAAATTCTAAATTACTTTTGAATTTATTAAAAATATTGATAGTATATTATGCTCCATACATTGGGCTCTATGCTAGAAATACAGGAATAGGATAAGATTATATATATGGTGTTTATAGTCTAGCTAAGTCATTCATTAAAAATATATGCTATAACATGAGTACATATAATGTAACAGATAATAGAAAGTAGCTATTTTTGATACAAATTTTCTTAATATTTTTTCACTCTGTAAACAGACATACACAATATGTTTGCATGCACTTACAATTTGTAATACTGACCTCCTTTACTTGTCAGTTTCAAAGTTACTCTTCAAAGTACAAAAATATCTTCAAGCTAAATACTCCTATCACAGAATCAAACCTGATGAAGAAAAAAACAAAAAACAAAGCTTGACATTGATTTAATACCCTATCTTGCCCCTGGGTGTATAAATCACATTGCAATGTATTTTAGAAAATCACATAGCGTATTTATGATTCAGAGGCTTTGGAGAGAAGTTGTCCCAGACGAGCAAGTGTAATTCAAATAATGCAAAATGCAGGAATGTTTGTGTAAAAGAACGTGTCCTAAAGACTTCTCATTTAGACAGGTTGTATTCCCTTGGAACACAGCATGTGGAACACTTCAGCTCTCAGCACTGTGTAAAAAACATGCCGCTTCTCTTTAGGTATAGCTTTAAGTGCTCCTATATGGTTCGGCTGCACAAGGGACACAGAACATTGAAGAAAGTGTTCACCGTAAGCATTTGTTAGTAAACCTGGGTTTTTCCCTTGATAGTTATTGTAGGATTCCTGTGGATATAATATGATCAGGTGAGAATTCATATGCTGCTGTCATTTTTCCAAGCCTACTTCTATGAGGAATATAACTATCAATTGCAATATATACAATTACGTAGCTGAGAAAGTAACGCCCTGACCATATGTAAAATACAGTAGACTCTAGAACATGATGTACCCTCAGCTACTACTTCTATGAGTTTAACCCTGAGGATTTGTCTCCTGTTAGGTTGTTCCATTCACTTGTGAGTAGTAATGATAATTTTGCTATGGAAAATAGATGTGATATAATACTGTTTGCTAGACGTAATCTCTTGGGGGCATATTTTACATGCATGCATAATAGGATGGAGTTTAACAATACTGGTTTTGAATCATAGAGGTATAGGTTTAAATCTTAACTGAAATTTTGCCAATTTATTTAACATCTCTGACTAATCCAAGGGTGGTTGTGTTAAATTACTATATGTAACAAAAATTTAGAACTTTCCTGGAATAAAATATGTGTTCATAAAATAGTACATATCAATTTATTAGTTCTGGGATGATTTGGGGAAGACAATAATGTTTGGTTTTGTTAGTGATTATATATGAAGACATAAAATAGGACTACAGAGGGTTTGCTTAGATTTTGTTGGTATTGGATGGGAGAAGCCTGGGGTTCAAATCAGAACTATACAGTTCTTAAAGGCAAAGCACATCGTTTCAAAGATACTCAGATGATGCTAGATGAAAACCTTTTTATAAAACCTTAGTTTATTTTGGATAACTTTGCAAGGAAGTTAATTGTTCAGGAAATAGGATATTCATACAACTGTGATTTAAATATGTGAATGCCTGTAGTGGCTGATATATATATATATCACAAATGTCTTATTTGCATATTTAGGAATACACGGTAGAAAAAAGCACTTCCAGAGTGGGAGAGTAAAGACTTCTGAAAACTCCGTCCTTCATAAATGCAATGAAACAAGAACAAAAATTGTGAAAATCATTTTTTTTTTCCCAGAACTCTGGAAATTACCTCCAAATTTGTGACAATCTGAAGAGTTTACAAGAAAAAAGCCTGGATTGTGGTAAGAATAGTGAGCTTTGTGGTCTTATACTTGCCCTATATGCTTCTCCCTAGCTCAATAGTAACTGTGAAGACCTACAGGCATTCCACTAAGGTAGCTATGAAAACCAGCCCCCTCACACTTAGTCACTAGAGGGGTTAGAATGGGTTAGAACTCCATTATCTCCAGGGAACTGTCACTATTTGATCTATCTGGCAGACTCTAGAAAGATCTATGCTCTGATTAGCTGCATTTGATCTGACTCAGAGCTTTCTCCGTGGAACAGTCTTAACCATAAGGTTATATTTAGAAAATTAGTGGCAATTGTTTAACATTGCATCTACCTTGTTAGCTAGGGCTAACAAGAAGTTGGCCAAAAAACTTAGAATGATAAACTGGAGAATGAGATATCCAATGGGGCTCTGCAAATATCCTATATATTTCTGAGAATAGAGATGGTTCACTGTTTTCTACACGTCCAGGAGAGATCCTAATTTCTCACATCTGTATGACTTGAGATTCTTCACATCCAGAAAAGTGAGATTAAGGCAGTTGTAAACTGTGGAGAAACACTGAAGGCATGCTTCGAAAGACATGCACAGAACTTTAGAAAGGCTGGGAGACAGTTTCAAGACATTTAAGGAAATCTTTATCAGTTTATCACTAAGTTAATACAAGAGACTTCTACAATTGCACATGAAAAAGATTACAGCATTATCCCAGGAGAGTCATTAGAAAAACAATAACCACCAACAATAATAACAAATACAAGGGTGGTCAGATTGATTTACATGGTTGCACATTATGTTTTTTAGACTACCTAATGGAGGAAGACATACACAATCAGGAAAATATGCCACGTAAAGGGAAAAAAAGCAGTCAACAGAAACTGATCCTGAGAAAGGAATATGTTGAAATTATTAGTCATTTACTTAAACTTCCCATATTTATTCAGACATGGTTCATTTAGTTCTTTGCATATAATAGCTGATTTTAAGATGTCTCACTAAATAGAGACGATTAAAGAGATACATTATCAAAAAATAAAAATTCTGAAGTTGGAAATTAACTGAAATAAATTCACTAGAGGGATTCAACTGTAGATTGGAACTGAGAATCAGTTGAGATTACTCTTTCTGAGAAATGGAAAAATAAACAGAACCTCTGAGACCCATCAACCATATCAACATCCATACCGTGGGAATCAATGAGAATCCCAGAATAAGTGTGACAGACACATAGGAATTTTTGAAGACATATGAGTCCCAAATTTCAAAATCTGATGGAAAAAACCCTTTGACATCAAAGAAGCTCAACAAACTCCAAGTAGTATAAACTTATACACATAATAGTCAAACTGTTGAAAACCAAATAATCCTGAAAGAAGCAAGAGAAAAGTGATTTATTACATTTGAGATATCTTCAATAGATTAACTTTTTGTCAGGAACTCTAGAGGCCAAAAGGTAGTGGGGTATTATATTCACAGAATTCTATATCTAGCAAAAATATTTTCAAAAAGAAAAATAAAGACTTCCAAGATAAACAAAAATGAATTTGTCAATATATTCCTGAGCTAAAACAAATATTAAAGTCCATCACACAGAAATGAAGTATAGAGGACTGCTAAAAATTACTACATAAGTAAATAAATATAAGACAGTATAAATGTCTTATAACAATTTTTATCATCACAAATTACAAAAAAGGGGAAGAGAACAGCTATATTGGAGCAAAGTTTTTGTGTACTATTGAAATTAACTCAGTAATAAGCTCAATTAAATGGTTTGAAGTTAAGATGATAATTGTAATTCCTAGAGCAACAATGAAAAATATATATATCGTAAAAGAAACAGGAATTAAAATGTAATACTAGAAAAGACAAAGAAGTTATCAAAGAAATAAAAAAAATTTAAAGGCATAAGATATATACAAAACAAATGGAACACGAAATCAGTCTAATCAGTAATAGTCAATATAAATAGGCTAAACATGTCAATTTTGCAGATTATCTGTAAAATTGACAAACTATACGATTTTTATGCTTTAGACACAAATCGGATGAAAGACTGGGAAAAACTACACCAATAAAACCAAAAGAAATTTAAGTGTCTCTGCTAATATATAAAAAAAAAAAATCAACTTAAGACAAAACTTGTTCAAAAAGACAAATTATAATAAAAAATGTATCAAGTCTTCAGAAATATACTAACACATTATAATTAAAGACAAGGATAAAATCTTAAAAACAATAGAAAACTATCTTATTACACACAAGAGAACTCTCACATTTTTCAGCAGAAACTTTGCAGGCCACAAGAAAGAGGTATTCAAAGTACTGAAAGAAAAACAAACAAACAAAAAACCACTACACACTAAGAATACTCTACCCAGCAAAGTTGTCCTATAGAATTGAAGGAGAGAGAAAACGTTTTCTTGACCAGCCAAAGGAGTTCATCATCACTAGAGTTGTCTTAAGAGAAATGTTAAAGGAATTTCTTAACAGCTAAAACATAGTATACAAAATATCAAAACTTATGGGATTCAGCAAAGTTAATTCTAAGAGAAATTTATAGTAAATGCCTACCTGAGAAATAAAATCTGAAACAATTTAAGGAAATTAAAGAATAAAGCCCAAGGTTAGAGACTAATAAATAGATCAATGAAACTAAGATATGTTTTTTTAAAGATAAGCAAAATTGATAAATCTTTAACTACATTCACCAAGAAAACAAGATTCAAATAAAATCAGAACTGAAAGAGGAATCATTAAAATGGATACCCCAGAAATATGATAAATTATAAGATTTCACGCCAACAAACTGAATAGCCTAGAAGAAATGGATAAATTCCAAGATTGCATCACAGAGAAAAGGAAATATGAACAGATCAATTACTATTAAGGAGATTGAATTAGTAATCAAAAACCTCCCAACAAACAAAAATCCCAGTACCAGAGTGCTTCACTGGTGAATTTTCCCAAACATTTAAAGAAGAATTAGAAAAATCTAAGAATGGGAAGGAATACTTCCAAACTCATTTTATGAGGCTAGCATTGCCCTGATAGAAAAACCAGATAAGGAAAGTCATAAGCTACTATCTCTGAGAAACATAGATACAAAATATTAGCAAATTGAATTCAGTGATAAAAAGAATCCTATATCATGATCAAATGAGACTTCAGGGATGCAAAAAATGATTCAACATCCACAAACCAATTAATGTGATCCACCATATTACCAAAAGGAAAAAAATAATATGATCACCTCACTAGATGCAGGAAAGTTATATGATAAAAACTCTCAACAAAGTGGTTATAGAGAAAATGAAACTCATCGTATTAAAAGCTATATATGACAAGTCTATAGCTAACATTATTTTCAATTGGGAAAAGCTGAAAATTTTTCTTCTAGGGTCAGGAACACGACAAGGATGTGCACTTTCACTGCTTTTACTCAACGTAGTATTGGAAGTTCTAGCCAGAGCAGGGAAATAAATAAATAAGGAAGAATATATCTCTTTCATATAACATGGAATTATATGAAGAAAACTCTAAAAGACACAACAAAATACTATTAGAACTAATCAACAAACTCAACAAATTTGTAGGATACAAAAATCTGTTGCATTTCTATACACTAATAAAGTGTACAGAAAAAGAAAACATTTTCCATTTACAATTGCATCAAAAAAAAATGGGAATAAATTTAAGCAAGGAGGTGAAAGACCTGTACATTTAAAGTATAAGATGTTGATGAAAGTAAAGACACAAATGAATGGAAAAATATTCCATGCTCATGTATTGGAAGCATTAATACTGTTAAAAGATCCATACTATCCAAGTCAATATACAGATTCATTACAATTCTTATTACTATTCCAATATCATTTTTCACAGAAATAGAATAATTCTAAAATTTGCATGGAAACTCAAAAGGGCCTAAAGAGCCAAAGCAATCATAAGGAAAAAGAACAAGAGAGGCATCACACTATTTCAAACTATATTACAAAGCTACAGTAATTAAAACAGTCTGGTGTTGGAATAAAACAGACGTATAGATTGATAGAACAGAATAGAGGCCAGAAAAAACTCTACATATATATAAATGCAGTTAATTTATATCACAGGAACCAAAGTTATACAATGGGGGAAAGGACAGTTTCTTCAATAAATGGTACTGGGGAAACTGGACTATTATCTTACACCATATACAAAAACTAACTCAAAATCAAAGATTTGAATATAAGACCCAAAACCATAAAATCACATCTAAGATGGATAGCAAGTAGCTTGTGCCTAATTGATTTCCGTCTTAGACATGATATTTTGGATTTGACAACAAAATCAAAAGTAACAAAAGCAAAAATAAAGAAGCTGGACTACACCAAACTAAAAAGCTGCACAGTAAAAGATACCATCAACAAAATAAAATGACAACCTACAGAATGAGAGAGAATACTGGCAAATTGTATGTCCAATAAAGGGTTAATAGCCAAAATATATAAAGAACTCATACAACAGCAAAAAACCAAATGAACAAAGAAAACCAAACAATGTGATTTAAAAGTGGGCAGAGGATCTGAATAGACATTTTTCCAAAGAAAACATGCATATGGCCAACAGGTACATTATATGGTACTCAACATCATTCATCACTAGGGAAATGCAAATTAAAAGTACAATGAGATTTCACCTCAACATCTGTTAGAATGGCTATTATCAAAAAGACAAGAAATTAATTTTAGCAAACATGTGGAAAAAAGGTATCTCTGTTGGTGGGATTGTAAACTGGCGCAGCCACTACAGAAAACAGTACAGAGGTGGTTAAAAAAAAAAAATCAGAACTAAGTATTTAACCAAAGATAACAGAAACACTAGCTTGAAAAGATATATGCACCCCATGTTCATTGTAGCATTATTTACAATACTCAAGATATGAAAGCAACTTAACTGTTCACTGATAAATGAATAAACTACACACACACAATGGGATATTATTCAGCCATAAAAAGGAAATCTTGCCAGATGTGACATGGATAAAGCTTAAGTGTATTATGCTAAGTGAAATAAGTCTGAGAAAAAGAAATACCATACAATCTCACTTATGTGTCAAATCTAAAAAAATAAAAACTGAGCTCATAGATACAGATATAGAGAATAAATTGGTAGTTGCCAGAGGTGGGGGATAGTGGGTAGGCAAAATGGTCGAAGGAGGTCTTTGGGTATAACCTTCCAGTTATAAAAAGAATATATCTTGTTGATATAATGTACAGCATTATATAATGGTACTCTGACAATACTGTATTGCATATTTTAAAGTTGCTAATAGTAAATCTTAAAAGTCTTCATTATAAGAAAAAAAAACATTTGTAATTATGTTTGGTCATGGATGTTAGCAGATATATTTTGGTGATCATTTTGAAATATATGCAAATGTTGAATCATTATGTTGTATATATGAAACATTGTTATGTCAACTATACCTCAATAAAGATGTAAAAATGTTTAACTACTTAGCTAGATTTAATGTAAATATTTAATTAGGCATAATTAAATTACTAGACTTACCTATTAACTAGTCATATTGTAGTCATCATTTAGCAATATATACAAATATCTAATAATTATACATCTGAAACTACCATAATGTTATATGTCAATTATATCTCAATGAAAATTTCAAAGAGACAGGTCTCATTTGTGGGAAATGTTTTAAAATTGATTGTGATGATTCACAACTTTTTAAATAGATGAAAAACCACTGAATTTTACACTTTAATAAGCGGATTCATGGTATGTAAATTATATATTAAAGCTGTTATTAAAAAAAACAACTGCAGAAAAATGTTGAGGACTCCATGAAGTTTTTTTTTAAAGGGTTTTGTATATTTATTGTTAAAAAAAATAATTAAAAAATACATCAGGGATAAAATATAGATAGAAAGTAAAAAATGACCACTAGGAATTTATAAAAGTCAACCTAGTCTTTGTATTATATAAGGTGGAGGGGAATATTGTCTCAACCACTCCATGACAATGCAGTGAAACATACTGTCTTTTTGAAATAAGCTAAAGAATAGCAATCAGAAATTTTGTTCTGTACCTAAGATATGTTTTTTTCTCCTATAAAATAATGTATGTAAACATAGTAAGTACAAATATATATATAATTAATGGAAAATCTAAAAATTATAGACTATAAAATTTTCTTGACATTTATACCTGCTTCAGAGAATACTGAGCTGTATAGTAACATCATTACAGAGTAGCATAAGAAAGTGTGAATTTTTGTGTCCCTAGTGGACATTTTTTAGAATATTCTGAGACTGACATGATAAATTATGCTAAGATTATGTGACCCAAGGGACCAGACCCCATGTGAACCATGACCTTCACAGCCAAAAATCTCAGGAAACATAAACTCGTATATTACTCCTTGCCTGAGAGAAAGAATAAAAATCCATATATTCAAGTCCTTCACACAGTGATGTGCTAAAGTTCATACCAGCTCATCAGACCTGACTATTGAATTTTCAGGAATTTTAAAGCTAATTGTTATAAACAGCCATTATTAAAAAGTCATATTAACTTATAATTCAACTATATTAAGAATAATAGCAATAAATGAATGATATCAGCATTATGGTAGAGCGAATCCTCATTGTCTCTACCCTTTAGTCACAACCAGTAGGACATCCATAGTCCAACAAAGGATCTTCTGCACAGCACACCAGAATGCCTGAAAGACCCTTACAACCATACATCTGTAGGTGTGTGCACTGGACCTTGTGAAGGCAGTAGAACAAAGGAGCAGTGACAGTTGAGCCTGTAACTGGAGGCACCAAGAACCATGGAACCATGGTGGTACCCACAAACATGGTACTCATGGCAGTGGCAATGCCCACATCAAAAGGGAATCTGGTAGCAACACAAATGGTACCCGCAAACATGGTACTCATGGCAGTGGCAACGCCCACATCAAAAGGGAATCTGGTAGCAACACAAAAGATGCATATTTGACTCTGGCCCCTGGATCGCAGGGGCATCCAAGGCCACAGGGAATATGGCAACAGTAGTGGAGAAGTGCATGACCTGGATACCCCAGCCATGATGATACCTGTGATTCTGGCTCTTGCCCCACACTCTCCATACTGAGATAGTAGTGCTCATAATCCAAGTGAGGCATCTGCCATCCCAGTGATACTGGTGGTAACGCCCATGACCTCAATGACACTGGCAGAAGCGAGGCATCCATGGCCTTAGAGGCATAAGCAGTGACAACCTGGGCACTGGAAAAACCTTTGGCAGAGGCAGTACAGGGTGAAAAGTGCTGACTCTCAAATATAACCAGAAACAACTCAGAAAAAAGCAACGAAGAACTTTTGCCGTACTGCCAACTACTAAAAAAATAAAAGTGAGGCCTTTAATTACCAAACTGTGGAACAGTTAGAATTTAAAAAAATAAAAAAAAAGCTTACCTAAATAGGAAAGGTGTTTACTATATCAAATGTGCTCACAGAAGAACAACTCAAGTGCCATGAAAAATCACAGTAACATTATATCACAGAAAGAAAATGACAATTCTCCAGAAACCAAACTTAAAGTCACAAAGACTGCAATCTAAATGATAGAGGATTCAAAATAGCTTTCATGAAGAAGCTCAGCGAGATACAAGGAAACTCAGAAAGATAGTTCAATTAACTCAGTTATAAAATTAATAAACAGAAGTAATACTTTTCCTAAGAGATTGAAACTTTAAAAAATTACCAAACAGAAGTTCTGAAGCTGAGGACCTCAATGAGATTTTTTTAAAAAATGCCCTAGAAAGCAATGTTGTAAAAAGAATAGACCATGTGAAAGAGTGAATTAGTGAGCTTTAGGATAGAAATCTAGAAATTATTCAGGGGGAAGAAAGAGAACTATTTTTTTTAAATGAAGAAATTCTAATAACTATCTAACTTCATTAAAAAAGGCAACCTAAGAACAATGAGTACCCCGGAAGAAGAAAGTGAGAAGGGAGCAGAGAGCTTTTTAAAAAAAAATAATAGCTGAGAACTTCCCAAACTTGGAGAAGAAAATAAACATACATGTACAAGAAGTTAACAGAATACCTAATTACTTCAACACAAAAGACCTTCTCCAAAACATGTTATATTAAAACTGTCAAAAAATAATGATAAAGAAAGAAGTGTTAAGGCAGCCTGGGACAAAAGGACAATAATCTATCAAGGTACCCCCGTTAGGCTATCAGCAGTTTTCTCAGCAGAAACTCTACAGCAGCAGTCTCCAAACTTTTTGGCACTAGGGACTGGTGCTTCTATGAGAATCTAATGCCTGATGATTTTGGGTGGAGCTGCTAGTGCTAGGCGGTGATGCTAGTGCTAGGGAGCAGCTGCAAAAACAGATAAAGCTTCACTTGTTCACCAATTGTTCACCTCTTGCTGATGAAGCTTCACTTGTTCACCAATTGTTCACCTCCTGCTGTGCAACTCAGTTCCTAACAGGCCATGGACCAGTACCAGTCTGTGGCTTGGGGGTTGAGAGCCCCTGCTCTATAGGATAGGAGAGAGTAGAATGACATATTGAAAATAATGAAAGATAAAAACTACCAGCCAAGAATACTCTATCGAGCAAAGTTTTCCTTCAGGTATGGAGAAATAAAGGCTTTTCCAGAAAAACAAAAGCTGAAGTAGTTTGCTACCCTGAGACCTGCCTTATAAGAAATGTTGACAGGAGTTCTTCTACTTGAAAAGAAAAGGCAAAAAGTATATAAAACTTTGAGTAAGATAATAGACAGAAATGTGCAAAGCTATTTCAGAATATGCTCTTAAACACTAAATTATAACATAAAAGTTAAAAAAAGAACAGAATAAAAATAACTATAATTCAGTTTGGTAACTGATAATGTAAAAAGGGATAATTTATGACAACAAAACATAAAAAGGGAGAGGGAAAAGAATAGAACCTCTAAAAGCAAATAAGATAAGACACTATCAGCAGAAAAAAGACTATTTTACCTGAGACAGTTTATACAAACCTTATTGTAACCACAGAATGAAAATCTAGAGATACAAAATTTAAAAAATGAAGAGAAAACTGAGAAAATATCAAGAAAACCACTAAACTAAAATGGCAGAAAGAAAAACAAAGAAACAATGGAGATATGGAATAATCAGAAAACAAAAGATAAAGTGGCAGTATTAAGTCATCGTATATAAATAATTACCATAAATGTAAATAGATTTAACACCAATCAAAAGGCACAGAATGGCTGGTCGGATTAAAAAACAAGACCCAACTATATGCTGCCTTCAAGAGACTCTGTTCTGAAGACAAGCATAGGCTCAAAATGAAGGGGTAGAAAATACTTGAAAGAAATGATAGCCAAAAGAGAGTAGATGTAGGCATACTTATATCAGACAAAATAGACTTCAAGCCACAAATGGTAACAAGGTAAAGATAGACATTATGTTATGATAAAGGTGATAGTCCATCCAGGGCTAAATTACAAAGAAATAGAAAGTCAGAATAAACTTCTCACTAATGAGATTGAAACAATAACCAAAACTTCCAACAAACAAAAGTCCAGGAGTAGATTGCTTCATTGGTAAATTCTACCAAATTTATATCTTTATTAAATTTAAAGATATAATACCTATTCTCAAACACTTCCAAAAAAATTGAAGAGGGGGACAATGCTTCTTAATTCATTTTATAAGGCCAACATTAACCTGATAAGAAAACCATAAAAGAACAAACACACACACAATTATAGGCCAATATCTCCAATGAGCATAGATGTAAAAATTCCCAACACAATTAGCAAACTAAATAATACATCAAAAAGATTGTACACTATGATCAAATGGGATTTATTGCAGGTATGCAAAGATGTCCAACATCCACAAATCAATGTTATATACCACATTAACAGAATAAAGGATAAACATTATACGATTGTCTCAATAGATGCAAAAAAAAAAAAAGCCTCTGACAAGATTCAACATACATTTATGATAAAAACTCTCAATAAAATAGGTATAGAAGAGAAGAGCCTTAATATGATAAAGGCTATGTATGAAAAGCACACAGCTAATGTCATACTCATTCAATGGTGAATAACTGAAAGCTTTTCTTCTAAGATCAATAAGACAAGAATGCTATCACTACTTCTATTCAACCTTGTATTGAAAGTCCTAGCCAGAGCAATCAGGCAAGAAAAATAAATAAGACATTTAAATTGGAAAGGAAGAAGTAAAACTGTAACTAATTGTGGATGATATAATTTTACATTTAGAAAACCACAAAGACTCCACCAAAAACAAAACAAAACAAAACTATCAGAAATAATAAATTAATACAGTAAAGTCACAAGATACAAAATCAATGTAAATTGTTGCATTTCTGTACACTAACAATGAACTACTAGAAAGAAAAAAATAAGAAAACTTTCCCATTTACAATCTAACAACAACAACAAAAATCTAGGACTAAATTTAAACAAGGAGGTAAAAAAACCTGTACACTGAAAATTATGACATTGTTGAAAGAAATTGAAGTAAACACAAAGATATGGATAAATATTCCATGCTGATGGATTGAAAGAATTAACATTGTTAAAATGTCTATATTTCTTAGAGCAATCTAGAGATTTAATGCAATCCCTATTGAAATCCCAATGGCATTTTTCACAGAAATAGAAAAAAAAATCCTAAAATTTCTATGAAACTGCAAGAACCAAATAGCCAAAGCAATTCTAAAAAAAAAAAAAAAAAGAAGAAGAAGAAGAAGAAGAAGAAAGCAGAGGTATCATCCTCCCTGATTTCAAACTATACTACAAAGCTATTGTAACCCAAACAGTATGGTACTTGCAGAAAAACATACTCAGAAATCGATGGTACAAAAGTGAGAACCAGAAATAAACCTACACATATATGAATAACTAATTATGACAAAGGAACAAAGAATATACAGTAGAGAAAGAAAATTCTCTTCCTTAAACGACACTGGGAAAATTAGAACACTATTTTACACAAAATCATATGTGAAAACTAACTCAGCATGGATTAAAGACTTGCATGTAAAACCTGAAGCCATAAAATACATAAAAGAAAAGGAAAGTAAGCTCCTTGACATTGGTCTTATTGAAGTTTTTGTGGATTTGACGCCAAAGGCAAGTGAAACAAAAGCAAAAATAAACAAGTTGGACTATATCAAACTAAAAAAGCTTATGCACAGCAGAAGAAACCATAAAACAAAAAAGCAAACTACCAAGTGAGAAAATACATTTTTACATCATACATCTGATGTATCCAAAATACACAAAGAACTCATACAACTCAACAGCACAAAAAACCAACCTTATTTAAAAATGGGCAGAGGATCTGAATATATATTTTTCCAAAGAATACATATTCATGGCCAACAGGTACATGAAAAGAAACTTAGCATAACTAATCATCAAGGAAATGCAAATCAAAAACATAAGACATCACTTCACACCTGTTAGAATGGCTATCATTAAAAAGATAAGAAATAGTGTTGAAGATGAGAAATGGGAAACCTCATACACTGTTGGTGGGAATGTAAACTGGCACAGCCCCTATAGAAAACAGTATGGAAAGCCTCAAAAAATTAAGAATAGAGCTACCATATTATCTAGCTATTCCACTTTGAATATTTTTCCAAAGAATATGAAAACACTGATTTGAAAGATATATGTATCCCCCTACATTGTAACATTATTTACAATAGCCAAGATATGGAATTGATTTGAAAGATATATTTACCCCTCTGTACATTGTAACATTATTTACAATAGCCAAAATATGGAAGCAACCTAAGTGCCCATTGATAGATGAATGGATAAAGCAGATTTTGTGTACACACACACACACACACGAATACTACTCAGCCTTAACACATAGGAAATCTTGTCATTTGTGACAAGATGGATGGACCTTGAGGGTATTATGCTAAGTGATAAAAGCAGATGGAGAAAAACAAATACTGTCTGATTTCTCTCATATGTTGTAAAAACAAACAAATAAACAAACAGACAAAAACAAACTTATATGGACAGACAAAAGATTGATGATTACCAAAGAGGAGATGAGATGGACCGAGGGTGAAATGGGTAAAAAGGATCAATTATATGGGAATGGATGGAAACTAGACTTTTCATGGTGAGCAATGTAGTATATACAAATGTTAAATTTTAATGTTGTATATCTAAAACATATAATATTGTAAACCAATGTGTGTCAATCAAAATAACAATAAAAAGTACTCAAATCTCATTGCTTCATACTCATTTTACTATTATCTATTTTTTCAAGGTTATTTATATCTATAACATCCATTATATCTCCATAATAAAAATACTACGTAAATGGGTTTCTGTACATCTCTACTTAACTCTGCACTGTTTGGCATCATAGTATTAAATTTAAATCGAACCTAGTTGGAATATTTACATCATGGAAACTGGTAAATACTGCAAAGTCTCTATTGTGTTGACTTTCTATACTTAAGAAAGTGATGAAGAAACTATTAATTCAAATTAAATTTAAATAGGTGTCATGTCTGTAATGACATTATGAATAGCACAAAAAATGAGGACTTATTTTTCTATTGGGCAGTATCAGATTTTCTAATTTAATCTACATACCACTATATGTTTTACGGATAAGGAGACTGAGACCTAAAGTAGTAACATGGCCATTGTCACATGGACTGTGAATAAGGTAGACAGGGTTGGAATTTCAATCCTTATTCTTTTAAATTACAATAAACTTTATGTCAGCCTTTTTTACAATATTTTAAAGGAAAACAAGGCATAGATTGTGATTGAGGTTTAAAAAAGCCTTGCTTTACATACAAGAGCCAAGAAGAATCTCTTCAGTGACTTATGAATATCTGGTTTATAAAAATGTGATTAATAAACATCTGATTCAACATAGAACTCACTTAAGTCATTGACAAATGAAATTCTAAAATATACATGTTGTTTCATGTTTGTCTTAATGTCAAAGAAAATTTAAGCAATATTCATGTTGTAAATGTACTCAGTCATAATTTGCAACCACGGGTCACCAACAAACACAAGATTTTGGCAAAAATCAACAAAAGTATTTGCCGAGAATCAACAGTCTATATGCAGTTCACAGTAGAGAAAATTGTGTACTTTTGTGCCATCCAAAATATATAATGACCCAATTTATAATAAAAGTATAATATATTAAGTATATATTAATATATTAAATATAAATATAATATATAATATATTAAATATACTTTTAC
>NW_006432669.1:5260141-5285734 GCF_000325575.1 Pteropus alecto
GTATATCCTCCTATATTTCCCTAGTTGATTGCTTCTTGTTACTGCCTATTATTATTATTATTAATACTGGTCCTTACCTGTACAGCCTTTCTACAAACTCTGTACCTACCAACCCACCTGAGTATTGTTCTCTTAAATTCTCTTCATGACTCCTACATCCCATTCTGCACAATAGCGAGACTGCACCTTTCTAATTATAAATCAGATTCATCATTTCCCATTTAAAGTTTTCCATTGTCTTCTTATCACATTTAGAATAAAATCAAAACTCTTCCCTTGGCTCACAGGGCTCAATATAATCTTGTTCCTCCTTCTCTAACCATATCTTGCCTTCCTTCTTCCTTTCTCACTTTCAGTGTTGTTTTCTTGTTACATACAGCGTGCAGTCTGTACAGTCACACAGGACTCTGTGCTCAGAAGGGTCTCTATTTCGTTTAATCTGTTGTTGCTGTCTTGACAGTCTTAATACTTTTTAATACTTTTAAACAAGGGGCTCCACATTTTCATTTTATGACAGAACCAGCTAATTATGCATGTGACCAGTCTAACTATGCTTTAGACATTTTTTTTCCTCACCTGGAACACAGTCTTCTCCACCTTAGGGCGGTTGCCATCCACATTCACTCTTCCTAGAAAGTTTTTCTTTGAGTCAAATGCCAAGCTGTTTATGTTGTCATTCAAGTTTCAACTCCATTTCAACACTTTTGCGAAGTCTTATCTATCACCCAATAACTACTAAGGCAGCTCCTTAGTAGTTATACTCCATCACTCACTTTTTATTGTCTTTATAATATTTACCCATTGATGGAATGATCTTGTTTCTTTAGTAGTTTACTTGCTTATTGTCTATCCCTCCTCATTAGAATGTTAACTGAATAAGAGAAGAGTGGTTATGTATGGAATTCAGCACTCTAAGAGCAGAAGTTAGAACACCATTTAGCACACAGCAGTCATTCAATAAATATCTGCCAAATAAATGAATGAATCCATTCCTTTCTAAATACCATGATGCAATTCTACTTTTCCTCATCTGAAGCCTTTGTGACATCCTTGGGCTCCTCTAACATCAGTCACTGAACTGATCTTTCAGTATTTGTTACTGTTTTGGGTTCTTGTATGTAATGCTCCCCCACCTTTTTTTTATCTAGTCATAAACCCTGCTATCTTGGTGATGTTCTAAGACAATATAGAAGGCTGGAAAGAAAGTTTGCTATGGTTAAGAGAACATGAATGGCGTTCAAATATTGGTTTCCCTACCGATAGCCCTGTGACAGTGGGTATTTTACTTTAACTATTTCAGACTTCAGTTTCTTTATTTATAAAAGTTATTAGTGTTGTGTCAATTATATGAGAAAATGTATAAAAAGAACTTAGGACAGAAGTAGTGGACAGAAACTCAACAGATGTCAGTTCTAATTCTTATAATTTTTTTCAATTACTGGAATCACAACTATCGATGATAGTTGAACATCCTCACTCATCCATAAGTTATATCTAACTGTGACAATACATATACATCTCTATGTATATGTGTATACACACACACACACACACACACACACATATACACACACTAGCTTGTTAATATTGAGCTATTTTGTTGTTACTCATTGTGTTCCATAAACATACATATAAATAATATTTTAATTCTCAAAAGTTGAAACAGCATTCAGCTCCAATATTTCTTGTAAGTATGCTTGCTTGCTGATGTTTTACTTTTGTAGTGCAGTTCTATGTCATCCTTGAATGAGTTTCATATTACACTTAAATGATATTTGCACACCACACATAAATATTCTGTAAGTAACAATAATATTCTGTAGAGATATGTTTAGATCTCTATTTTTGAGACAAAGAGCAAAGGAGTAAAAATAAAAACAAAAACATCAACTGGGTTTTCTAGCACTACCTATTGACAAAGATGCCATAACATTTTTTAAAAGAAATTGAAGAGCAAAGTTGGAATGCTGAGAGCATAGTTTATTGTAAATGCCTGAATCAGAGCAAACAACCAGTGAAAGGTCAACATAACAGCCCATTGATCTGTACAAGCACATTTGCTAAACCTAGTAATAAATTCCCCCAAGAACCGCAGCAGCAATTCTTTCAAATATTTGTGATATCTTTTTTGTATGAGGCAGCTGACCAGAAAGAACATCAGAATTTGCCCTTTATCGGTGTTAGCACAATGTCAGCAAACTATAGGCCCCATAAGAATGTTTTAAACATTCTTATTCATACAAATTTAATTTTATTGAACCCACATTTTAAGCACATACATGTTAGTCAATGATGGATGTTCTGTGGAAATAAACAACAGTATCAATAATAATCTATTGTACTTGTCATTAAGGAGTTTGGTCTATTCAAGGATAAATTATATGAAAATGTTGACAACTGCTAGAAGTATGCAAAGACTGCTATTGAGAAGTTGGGTAATCTCTACATTTTTCTCTTTTTATAATAGTGTGTTTTTGGAGCTTGTGAAAAAAATCAAAGAAGAAATTACTTTTGAGATGGTCTTTGAAATATAAGGAAAAACCCCAGAAATAAACCTAACCCTAGAGGGTAAGCACACTGAATAAAGATGAGAAAATAGAGGTACACTGTCAAGAAAATGGTGGGCTTGCTTAGAGAATAGCAGGATTGTGGTAGAGAAATACTATAGGAACTCCAGGGTCCATGCCAAATTAACTCCTAAAGTATTAAGCTGTTTAATAATAAACGTGAAAATTGACAACCACAAAAAGTCTCAAGCCTTTATTACCAAAGCATGAATAGTTTCAATCCTCTCATTGAGCTGTCTTTTATTCTCATCTCCATTTCACCTGATCATCACTCAAAGCTTTCTATCTGAAGATTTTACCATCTTCTATTCATATTTTAAATATATGGTATATCTTTTGGGTTATTGGTAAGTAAGGTTGCCACATAAAATATGGGACACAGTTAAATTTGAATTTCAGACAATGATTATTTTTTAGTTATTAATATGTCCCAAGTGATGTCTAAACTTTTCCTCTGTAATCCTATAGGTAATGTTACATTTTCTTCCTCTAGCTCTTTTAATAATTTCTCTTACCACAGGTTTCTATAATTTGATTATGAGTGCTTAGAGCGATTTCTTTCTCTTTATTATAATTTGCTTTTGATATTCTCTATGCCTTCAAATTCACTGATTGTTTCTTTTGCAGTGCCTAATCTGCATACCCTATACAGCATAACTTTATTTTAGAGACTGCATTTTTACCTGTAGAAATATGGATAAAAAGGATATGGATATCCAGAAAGTATCAGGAAGAAATTAAGATGTATTTTTATACTACACCAACTGGTTTCTATGTATTATTAATATTCATTATTACAAAATTCTAGTGGTCATTAAATCCCAAAGCATTTTGTAAAAATTTTATGAAGGCTCACCTCAAACATTAATGCTCAAATGTATGGGCATATAAGTTTGTATACATATATACACAAATACAACCATATATATGTACATGCATGCACACACATACTCATACAGATGCAATATATTTTATTCTTAAGTATGAGCATGTACTTTTTACAGCATGGCATACTGTAATACAATTTTTTTTTAAATGCTGTGTTGACCCAAATTTGAGGCCTTGAATAGAGGCTAGTTAGTTCCCCTTCTTGAGAAGACAATTAAGTCCACACCCCCCTTTTCTGTCACACTTTAGGATACTATACACCTGCCCCAATCACCTCAAGGCCAAGTACTAGAAAACTAGGGACAGTCCCTATGCTCCTAAATTAGCCAATCCTAAACTTGCTTGCTCTGTCTCACCCTTTTCTTCTTGAAAAAAATACAACAGAAGCACTTTTCTATAGTTCTGCTCTTTTCCTCTGCCTTCTGACCAGCCCCTGTGCTTCTCGAGTGTCTTGGTGTGGCATCCTATGTTCTCCCTAGGCAACTGTAAGTGTAACAAAATTGTAATTCTTTCTTCTTTTTCTCTCTTGATCAGCATCTGGCTTCACCATACTTCACTAAAGGTAACATGGTTAAAACATATGCTAAGGGTGATTTTTGTCCTAGGCTTTAAATGATTACAACCAGGCAAATGATCAAATTTCCAAACCTTGAAATAATTTTAATCAAACAATACAAAAAAAAATACAGTGCACTTACAATATTTTTTACTTGCATGTTAAACATGAGGGTATATATAACAAAGATAAGTGCAGCAATGCATTCCCCTTATATAAAGGAGAAAAATGTCTATTTTCAGAATTTCTGAAGGATACACTTCAGTATAAGATCAAACAATGCAGTATAGTTTAAGTAGAAAGGGAGTGAGTCTAGTTTTTAAAGTAGATAGGATTTACATCAGAAAATTAGAGACTTATAAAACTTTGGAGATAGAGGTAGTGAAGATAAAGGAGAAATAAAAGTAAAGAAAGTAACAACTAGCATTCAAGAATTTAGAAAAAGCAGAAATTGCAGCATCACTTCTGATGAACTCAAAACTACTTGGAAAAAAAAATTTATGGTGTCTGCTGAAGCCATTACATTCTTGCCAATGTATAGCAGAAATATGGTTTCTGCTTGTCTTTTATCTTTCGAATCTTGTAGAGAATGCTTTTTACTGGCAATTTCAAATTTGAAACCCTGATAGCAGGGTTTCTTTATGTTGTTTCTTAACATCTAATCCCTGTGTTAGAGAAGAGAATTTTGAATGGCTACAAGACAGTCTGGCTCATTTAGCCCTTCCGTTGTCAAGTATCCATACACAGTCTCTTATTAATATTTAATTTAAAAGAACAATGTCAACAAGAGTGTTTTTTTTATAATCTGATGAAATTATACATTGTACAAACTAAGAAATATTTACCTTTTCTCTAAAAAAAGAGAGACCATAGCACAATCAATCACTATTTTTATCCAAATATGTTGCTGTTCATTTCACTCACTTTTCAGTCAAAATCTTTCCTTGCAATTCTAGAAGACATTATTTTAACCCTCACTGGTATACTTATATAAAATAGTAGAGGGAAGAGGAAGAAATTAAAAGTGGTTGATATAGACAAATGTATATACAAAACCATGAAAGAAAATATACTTAGTTGCTATAGATCTTGTTTGAAATTGTTAGAGGTTGTGATTAATAATTGCTCTCATTTACTACCCCATTTTTCAGCTGATTTGGGTTCATTATTTTAGGAGATGCTCAAAAATCTCATTCCTGGAGAATCTGAGTTAAGGTCTACATTCCCTTTTTTTTTTTTTAATGAATTACTACCTCCATTACTTCTATTAATATGGTGTATGAAAATATGAAAAAATACCCTCTCTAGATTTCAGACATATTTCTCATCACCATTATGAAGCAATGCCCATATTTCCACATGGTAATCAGGTTTAATACTCACAATGCACAGCAGTTTGCCACTTATTTCAATGGCATAAAGAGAGAAAATTGACTATCAGTCTCATATTTCATTTCAATAGAAATATGGTATGCATCAAGGTAGAAACAAACCTATGTTGGCAACTAGCATGCATTAATTTACAGAGTTAAGAAAGAAAGGAAAATGTATGTGATTGGGTTATTGGGCAATAATTCAAGAAACCAAATTTAACTCTCTAATTTCTGAACCTGTGTAATTAAACCAAGGACAGATATCATATATTGGTCACTATTTAAAATGCAACAAATCTTGAAGGAGAGCACTGCATACTCTCAAGTTATTGCCTCCCTGTGAGTTCTATCAGTAAGACTTTAGTATTCTATTACACTGTTCTCATAGGTTAGATATTTCTCCATGATTTAGAATATAGTCATATAAGTGAATTCTCTTGGTGTATTCATATTGTCTCAGTTTTGGGTAGTAAAATGTATTCCTTGGTCAAAATCAAAGAAATATTTTATACTATGATAGTGAGTAATGCATTCTGTAAGAAGAGAGATTTTGGTGTCTGGCAGAATTATGTGTGGCAGTTAAGAAAGGCAAATTCATATGCAGAATGATTGCCAGGTCTAGTGAGAAAATATGATAATACACAGACCCACCTACTGCTCTGTGTAGTACCCAGTACCGACTATCTTGAAAGTCTGATCAGTTAAAGTCTATTTTGTCTGATATAAATATATGTGGATTATACCCTGCTCCTTCTTGGTTATTATTTGCTGGAAATGTCTTCTCTATCTCTTCAGTCTCAGTCTATATGTGTCTTAGGACTAACGTTAGTCTCTTGTAGGCAGCTTATCTTTGGATCTTGTTTTTTTTTTTCCCATTTAGTCATTCTAAATGTTTTTTGATTAGAGAATTTAATCCATTTATGTTTAAAGTCATTATTGTTTTATGGCTCTTTTGTAGATCCATTGTTCCTTACCTCTTATCCTGCTGTATTGTGTGTATGTGTGTGTTTTGATGTCTTTTGGTAACAGTATATTTTTACTTCTTAATCATGTTCTTTTTTTAATTACTACAGGTTTTTCCGTTGTGGTTACCATGAGGCTTACAAAAGAAAATCCTATAACACCCTATTTTAAGCTGATAATAATTTCACGTTGACTGCATTCCTAAATTTTATACTTGTACTTCTCTTTCTCCTCACATTTCAGTTAATGGTGTTATAGTTTATGTTTTTTTAATATTGTATATCCAATAACAGATTGTTGTAATTATAGTCATATTTATTACATTTGTTTTTTGAACTTTTTTTTGGTCATTTTGTTTTAGTTGAACTGACCCCTTTCAGTATTTCCTGTAGTGCCTCATAGTGGATAATTCCCTCAATTTTTGTATGTCTGGAAAGGTCTTAATTTCTCCTTCATATCTAAAGGAGAGCTTAGCTGGATACTTTATTCTAGGCTGGTAATTCCTTTCACTTAATAGTTTAAATATTTGATTCCATTCCTTTCTGGCATGTAAGGTTTGCTCTGAGAAGGCTGACAATGATCTAATAGGTTTTCCTTTATAAGTCACCATTTTCTTCTCCCTAGCTGCTCTGAGAATTCTTTTTTCATTGATGATTTTTGATAATTTTAATACATTGTGTCTGGGAGAAAGCCTTTTTGGGTTGAGGTAATTGGGTGTTCTGTTGACTTCACTGAGTTTTTTTCACAAGTACCATCCTGAATTCTCTGTCATTTAAATTGCATATTTCTGTGTGTGTAAGCTTATTTTCTGGAGATTTTTCTTTTTCTTTCTGAGATGTCTTGTCACCTTGGTTGTTCATGATGTTTAATGGACTATTTCTCCATCTGGGCATTAATGGAAACGTATTCTGCTTTTTTCCCAGAAAGAAGATTTATTAAAATCTCTCTTTAGCCTGCTGCAAAGAATGCACTTTTATTTTGGTTTCCAGTAGGTGGCGTCTAAGCCTCTTGGATCCCTGCTTTATATAAAGACTTGATAATGCCTTTTGTTTTCTTATAGATATTTAATCACACTCGCTACCCTCAGTTTCAGTCCCTGTCATTGTTAGCAACAGTTTTGGTAGCGTTTGCTCAGTTTCCCCTGGGACTCTGCAGTGTTCGGTTGGAGGGTATGGGGGAAGGTTTCTTCTGGGTTGGTGGATGAGAGATGCAGCTCAACCTCGGTTTTGCAACCACAGCAGGTAAAAGTCAGCTGTTGTTTTTTTGCCGTCCGGTTTCCCTGCTTCTGCCCCGATGACTGGGCCCTGCCGCTGGCTGCATGGAACAGCTATTTAATCAATCACACTTGCTATACTCATTTCAGTCCCTGTCCTTGTCAGCAAAGGTATCGGCAGAGTTCTCCTGGGACTCTGTGGTGATTGGTCTCAGAGGGTATAGGGGGAGCGGCCCTCTGGATTCGGAGATGGGGGCTGCAGCTCAGCCTCAGTTTTGCAACCGTGGCCAGTAAAAATCAACTATTGTTTCTCTATGGTCCCGTCCCACTTCTCTGCTTTCTGCCCTGATGACTGGGCCCTGCTGCAGGCTCCGTGGAAGTTACAGCAGTCCCAGGCAGGGCTGTTCAGAGAAGTCGCCATTGCTTCTCCCCTCCCCCTCCTGCTGCAGGGAGCTCTGGTGGCTGGGAGAGGCACCTTCTTTATTTCTCTCAGTCCACCATCTGGCACCTGGGTTTATGATATGTGCAGATCCCATGCTCAGATGTGCTGGTTTAAAGTTTGGGTGTTTTTTGCTGAGTTTTAGATCTTCTGCTTATTGTTGTTTCAAGGGGAGGGATCTGGGAATGTCTCTCACTCTGCCATGTTTTTCTGACTCTCCTAATTTTTACTATGTAACATCACTGCTTCTCCTAGTCAGTTGGAGTCAGTTTTTTGAACTTTTAAACTACAGTTTTAAATGAACTTCACACTATCCTTATCATATTACATAATCTAACTTTTGATTATATATTTATCATTACCAGCAAGGTTTATACTACCTGATAATGGTAAATAGAGTTTAAACTAAAAACGGTAAAAAGAGATAAACAAAGTCATTATACGATCATAAAGGGGGCAAATATCAAGATGGTATAACAGTTGTAAATATTTATGTACCCAACATTGGAACACCTAAACATATAAAGCTAAAGCTAACAAAACCAAAAGAAGAAATAAAAGGTAATATAACAATAGTTGGGGGACTCTAATGCCCCATGTTTAACAATGGATAGATTACCCAGTCAATAAGGAAGCAGAGGATTTAAACACCATATCACAAATGAACCTAACACATACATACAGAACATTCTACTTGACAACAGCAGAACACACATTCTTCTCAAGCACACATACTTCCAAGGATAGACCGACCATATATTAGGCCACAAAATAAGTCTTAGCAAATTAAAGAATAATGAAATAATTCCAAATATCTTCTCTGACCATTGTAATATGAAATTAGAAATCAATAACAGTAGAAAAACTGGAAAACTTACAAATACATAGAAATTAAACAACACTTCCCTGAACAGCCAATGGATCAAATGAGAAATTAAAGGGAAAATATAAATGAGATAAATAAAATAAAAATGAGATAAATAAAAATGGAAACACAACATACCAAAATTTATAGGATGTAGCAAAAGCAGTTCTAAAAGAGAAGTTCATAACAATAAATACCTATATTCAGAAACAAGAAAGATCTCAAACAACCAACTCTATGCTTCAAAAAACTAGAAAAAGAACAAAGTAAGCCCAAAGTTAGCAGAAGGAAGAAAATAAAGATTAGATTACAAATAAATAAAATAAAATAGAAGAGATTACCCAAACTAAGTGTGGTTTTTTTGTTTTTTTTTTTAAATAAACAATATTGACATACTTTTAGCTAGGCTAACAAAAAGAGAGGACCCAAACCAACTAAATTATAAATGAAAGATGTGATATTATAACTGATACTATGGATATACAAAGGACCATAATAGGCTACTATGGAAAACTATACAACCAACAAAATAGAAAGCCTAAAAAAATGAAAAAATTCTTAGAACCATACAACCTACAAAAACTGAATTGGGAAGAAACAAAAAAATCTAAACAGACCAATTACTAGAAAGAAGATTAAATTGTCAATCGAAAATCTCCCAATGAAAAAAATCCCAGGACCAGATGGTTTCATTGGTAAATTTTATCAAGATTCTAAAAAATAATGTCAATCCTTATCAAACTCTTCCAAAAAATTAAAGAAGAGGGAATACTCTCAAACTCATTTTATGAGGCCTGCATTATCATGATACCAATGATAAAGGACAGTATAAGAAATGAAAACTGCAGGCCAATATCACTGATGAATATAGTTGCAAAAATTTTTAATAGAGTACTAGCAAGCCAAATTCAGCAGCACATTAACAGAATCATTCACTGTGATAAAGTGGGATTTATCCATGGGGTACCAATTTGGTTGAACATATCCAAATCAATAAATGTGATAAATCATATTAACAGAATGAGGGGAAAAAAAATCATATGATTATTTAAATAGACGCAGAAAAAGCATTTGACAAAATTAAACATCTATTTATGATAAAAACTCAACAAATTAGGTATAGAAGGAACATATTTCAACATAATAAAGACCATATATGACAAACCCACAGCTGATATCATACTCAATGGTGAAAACTTGAGAGTATTTCTTCTAAGATCAGGAGAAGTACAAGGGTGCATACTCTCACCACTCATATTCAACGTAGTTCTAGCCAGAGCATACAGGCTAGAAAAAGGAATAAAAACATAAGACTTGGAAAGAAGTAAAATTTCTCTACTTGCAAATAACATGCTTTTATATACATGGAACATCCTAAAGACTCCACAAAAAACTGTTAGCTCCAACAAACAAATTCAGAAAAGAAGCAAGATACAAAATTAACATATAAAAATTAGTAGTGTTTCTATACACTAACAATAGGTGGTTTGAAAAAATATATGATCAACTAATATTTGACAAGGGAGCCAAATATACCCAATGGAGAAAAGACAATCTCTTCAATAAATAGTGTTGAAAAATTGGGTATCATATGTAAAAAAAAAGACACTAGACACCTACCTTACAGCACTCATAAAAATTAACTAAAATGGATTAAATACTTAGATGTAAGATAGGAAATCATAAAACCTGTAGAAGAAAACATAAGAATGGGGTGGATGAACATTTTATTTAATGATTATTTACTTGATATGGTTATTGGCAATGATTTTTTGAATATGATATTGAAAGCACAAACAACAAAATAAAAAACAAACAGATGGGACTACTTCAAACTAAAAAGTTACTGCAGAGCAAAGGAAACCATCAACAAAATGAAAAAGTAACCTACTGAATGGGAGAAAACATCTGCAAATCATATATCTGATAAAGGGTTAATATCCAAAATATATAAAGAACTCATTTAACTCAATAGCAGAAATAATCTAATTTAAAAATGGGCAAAATACCTGAAAAGTTATTTTTCCAAAGAAGATATATGAATGGCCAGCAGATACATGAAAAGATGGTCAACATCAGTAATCATCAGGGAAATGCAAATCAAAACTGCAATGAGATATTACCCCACACCTGTTAAAATGACTATTAATAAAAAGACTATATATATCAAATGCTGGCAAGGATATGGAAACAAAGGAATGCCTGTGCATGGTTGGTGAGAATGTAAATTGGTACGGCCACTATGAAAAACAGTATGGAGGTTCCTTAAAAATATATAGAACTACCATATGATCCAGCAATTCCGCTTCTGGGTACATACCCAAAGAGAATAAAATCAGGATCTCAAAAAGATACCTGCACTCCCATTGTCATTGCAGCATTGTTCACAACAGCCAAGATATGGAAAGTATCCATCAATGTATGAATGGATAAAGAAGTTGTGGTATGTATGTATTATATATATATTTATATATTTTATATCTATATAATTATTCAGCCATAAAAAATAAGGAAATCCTGCCATTTTCAAAAACATGAGTGGATTTGAAGGCCTGATGTTAGTGAAATAAGCCAGGCAGAGATAGACAAATACTGTATGATCTCACTTATATGTAGAATCTAAAAAAAACAAACAAATTCATAGAAATCTAAAAACAAACAAACAAACTCATAGAAAAAGAGATCAGATTTGTAGTTACCAGAGGCAAGGGATGATGGGTGAGAAAAATGGATGAAGGTGGTTCAAAGGCACAAACTTCTGGTTAAAAGTCCTGGGGATGTAAGGTACCACATGATGACTATAATTAACACTATGATGCAATATAGAAGTTGTTAAGCAAGCAGATCCTAATAGTTCTTGTTACAAAGAAAAAAAAAATTTATAACTATATGAGATAATGGATATTAACTAAACTTACTGAACCAATCATTTCACAATATATATGTCAAGTCCTTATGCTGTATACCTTAACCTTATGCAGTGCTGTAATCAATTATATCTCAATAAAACTGAAAAAAATAAAATGAAATTATACTTCAAGAGCCATCTGTCTTTACACAAGGAAAATAACTGAATTATGTTGAAGGCAATTAAAATCACTTTTCCATATTTCAAATATTTTATAGTGGTATTAATCCTTGTGATCCTCCAAGTATACAATATTATATTTATTATTTTGATTGAGGACAGTTCCACCTACTTTATCTGGTCATTGCCAACTTAATATCCCTGGTCCATAACTCAGGGAAGAACATAAATATTCAACAACATGCTGAGTATATAATAGAGTAATAATCATGGAATATATTCAAAAAGCCACTGAGCTGATTATCAGTTGGGCTCAGCAGCACTTCATTTATCACTGATGTCTATACACCTCCCCACTGATAGACCTCAATATAACCTCTGAAAGTTTGCATATTGTTTTTTTCCCTTAATGAGCACCCATCCAACAAGTTACTACAGGTCACTGTTTGCAAGCCTCGGAGAATATTTATGGTGTTTATTAAAATATTTCAGGGTTCTCCTTTTGGAACACTAGCTTCCTCTGTACTAAGAGGCTATGAATCTATAGACTGGTTTAGTTCTAGAAAATGGAATAAATTCCATGACCTACTTTTAAAATAGGTGAATGATGTGTTTCTCAGATCCAGAAGATTTTTTAAAAACTTGATCACAGATCAAATAAGAATTTGGATGGCTATCTATTTCAAACTTAGGAACACCATGACTTATTTACAATCATCAGACATTCCACAAGACACAGAATTATGATTACCATTCTAGTCCTACTATCTCATATACTTACCTTGTCTCTGTTGTTTGAGAACTATGGTCTAATTGTTGCCACTTTGGGATATCATTTCCATTAAAATCAGGATCTTGCAGTACCTTCTACTATTATTGCTGAAGTGCAGAAGACAGCCACTACAGAGCATTTCAATGATGATGAAGATCGTCTTAACAGAATGTATTACAGTATCATGATGAAAAGAATGCCCTTTACAGAAAATGTTTGCCCATCCCTATTCTATATTATATTATTTTCTAAGTTATAGGAAGGAAATTCTGGCATCTTAATTTTACTTAATGTAGGATTTTATTATACTTCTAATAAGAACCAATGTTCTACAGTAAGATGTATTCCACATCTGTGTTGACAAAGTCCAAAATCGAGCCCCAACAAAATATACTGAGGGAAAAAACACCGAGACATTTGTGAAACTAAAAGGGCTTGGGAAATTCCTTGGGCTTTTCACAGACTATCCTTAAAACAAAACAAAACAAAACAAAACTTTGAAACAAAGCCTGCGTATTTATAGTAATCAGCCAGAGGTTAGTCTGGTTGCAAATTTAGGAGTCCCCAAGACCAATATCATTTCTGACACCAATTGCAAGCTTGGAGATCCCCAATATCACTCTCAGATTCAACTATTTAGTAGAGAGACTCACAGATCTCAGAAAAACAATGATGTTCATGGATATGGTTTACTACAGTCAAAAGATAAAGACTGACACCCATAGAAGAAAGAAGCACATAGGTGAGGGTCTAGAGACACAAAGCATGGCACTTCTCCCTGAGGGTCATTAAGACAGTGTCTATTCCTTCCAGAAATGTGTGACAAAATGTACAGAGGGGAACTCACTCAGCCATTGGTTGTTGGCATTTTTATTGGGGCTAAGTCATGCCCCATGGCTTACTTTACTCTCCACCCACTCCAGACTTTCAAGTTAACAGACTTTTTTCTTTTTCTTTTTTTTTTTTAATCAGGTAGGTCATTCCAAGGACTGAAAGATAACTCCTGGAAGTTGAAGGCAAAGGCAAACCTTCTCTTTGGGCAAAGTTAATCCTTTACACTGGTACAAATAAGAAACAATACTAATAAAGGGCATTAACACAATCCAGAATCCATATATTATCCATAGTTTCCAATACTCAAACAAATTTGCAAATTATATAAAGAAAACAAGATGTTGTATTGAGCATAAAAAGCTTTAAAGCAATTATCATGTATACGTTTAAAGAATTAAGAAATGTACTTAAAAATAAATAATTTTAACTAGCATACAAAAGGAAATTTCAGCAGAAAAATAAAAACAACTGAAATTCAAAAGGGAATTATAAAGTTCTAGAAACCTAATGCACAGCATGGTGACTGTAGTTAATATACACTTGAAATATGCTAAGAGAGTAGATATCAAGTGTGCTCACCACAAAATGAATATATAAATAAAGATAACTATGCGAAGTGATGCATATATTAATTAATTTGCACTAATCATTTCACAATAAATACATATATCAAAATGTCACGCTGTGTATCCTAAATATATACAATTTTATTTGTAAAAAATAAAAATATTTTTAAAAATTGAAACCTCCCTACCCCACAGTAACTTTTGCTCTTCCCTGCTTTATTTTTCTCTATAGTAATCATTCACTACTGACACACTACTTATATTACTTAATTATTGCTTTTACTCTCTTCTCTCCTAGAATAGAAAAATTTTATGATGGTAGGAATTTTTGACTTCTTGGTTAACTGCTGTATTCTCAACATCCTACATCAGTATCTGCTAATATACTGGGCATTCAGTATTTATTAAATGAAAAAGAATTATAGAACAGAAAATTACAGTAATATATTAAAAAGTCACTGGAAAAGTTTAATAGCAGGTGGGAAATGGCAAATGTCAGTAAACTTAAAGACAGTTTTAAAAAGTTATCCAATTTGAGGAAAAGAGAAAAAATAGAGAAAATAGAATTTCAGAGCTCTGTGGGAAAATAAGCAAAGTGTTTACTTATAAAGAGAATTATATTGAAGCAAAAGAGAAAATAAACAATAAAAGAAAAACCCTCCAACATTTGACAAAAAATAAACATTACAGATTCAAGCAGCTCAGTGAAACCTAGTCTGAATAAATATAAAGTGAACCAAAGCTAGTCACATATTAGTAAAACTTCTGAACACTAAAATTACAGAGAAAATTGTAGAAGCACCCAGAGAAAAAGACACAATTTGGTAGGTGACAAGGATAGAATTATAGTCTTATCAGAAACAATGGAGACCAGAAAATGACATGTTTACAGAGATGAATTAAAAAGCTTCTTAATTCTATAGCCAACGAATGAATCCTTCAAAAATTAGGTTGAAATAAAAACATTTTCAGATGTATAAAAGCTGAGAAAATTTGTTGTCAACAGGTTTTTACCACAAAAATTAATAAAAGGTGACTTATACCAAAGGAAATTTGAATATACTAGAAAGGATGAAGTACCCTGGAATTAATAAATGTGAGAAAATACAAAAATTCTTAGTGCTTACTAATTTCAAATTCCAAGCACATCGTCATCTGTGTACTGCATTGTGTGTTCACCACCCAAAGTTAGATTTCCTTCTGTCATCATATATTTGACCCCCTTTACCCTTATCTACTTCCCCATCTCTTCCTTCTGGTACCAACTAAACTGTTCTCTGTGTCTATGAGTTTTTGTTTGTCTTGTTCATTTTTGCTTTCAGTTTTAGATCCCACATCTCAATGAAATCATATGGTTCTCAACTTTTTTCTGTCTGACTTATTTCACTTAGCACGATAATGTCAAGATCCATCCATGCTGTTGCAAATGCCAGCATTTCATTTTTTTCGTATGGCTGAGTAATATTCCATTGTATATATGTACCACAGCTCTATGCAATCATCTATCAAAGGACATGGGTTGTTTCCATGTCTTGGCTTCAGTAAATGCTGCTGCAGTGAACATCAGTGAATAAAACTAGGAATAAAATACCTAGTATTTCTTGCCAATTACAAGCTGTGGGTAAAGATATGCTTTACACACTTACTGCGTTTTCTGTTTAATATTGGATTTTAAAGTGCTAGAGACTGCTGCATGTGTATGTGAATGTTTTGTTAGATAAATGTGATTTATAGAGCTGGAAAAAGTGCCTTATTTGTTTTATTCTAATATTAGTGTTCGTCATGCTTCATCCTCTATACTGGTGAGACTATAACTCAAATTAAAATTGCATATAGATACAAAGTCATGACAGTATTTAGCACTGGAGGCCAGTTCTAAGAGCCCATTCGCCTTGCAGTACTAAGGGGAATATTCAGCAAAGACTACCTTATTCGCCAACTGTTGGTGTTCAGTGCACAACTGATCTTGGTGATATTCTTCTTTAACCAAGTTTTGGTTCAAATATCTCTCATTTAATTAACAGATGACAGAAAATGTTACTTGTGCTTTTAGATCAAACATGAAGAGGTAATAAATAGGTCCAAATACTCTAAAGGAAAAGGAATAGATCAAATGTTAAGATGAAAACCACATGTTTTAGTGGTAGGTGTTTATTGGTAGGAGTTTGGAATAAGAAAAAATGAGAAACTGAAAAGAGAAAAGCATACAGAAAAATTCTGCTCCAGTAAACATTTCTTTGATGCTCAACATGATTGCCATTATCTCTTTTTCTTTATTATTTAAACAGAATAGTAATCATCAGATAATTCCTGATGTAAAGGTAGGTATATATATATAACCTATTGTCATCATTGTCATCTTCACTGTCATCCTAATACTCATCATTTTCATCAATCTTTCAAAATACATACTATAGGATTTTTGAACATAGTAAATTATTTCAGATACAGTGATATTTGATAGGATAAACAAAGCAATAATTGTAATACATTTTATAGGTGAATATACTTAATAGATATTTTTAATTATGTCCTACAAAAAGACAAGTTATTGTCAAATAACGCAAGTCTACCATGGCTGGTAAATATGAAAGAATATTATGAATGACAATGGCGCGTGCCTCTTTCAAAAATATGTTTTTTTTTTTAATTAAGTTTATTGGGGTAACATTGGTTAATACAATTATATAATTTTCAGCTGTACATTATAATTTGACATCTATATATTCTATTGTGTGTTTAGCACCCAAAGTCCAGTTTCCTTCAGCTACCATATATTTGACCCCCTTTACTATATTTACCTCCTCCCACTTCCCCCAACACTTACCCTCTGATAACCATGAGAGTAGGGCTTGGGGGAAGAGTGAGGTAGTAACTATAGTCCATGTCCATGAGCCTCTGTTTGTTTGTCTTGTTCATTTGTTGCTTTTAGGTTTATATCCCACGTACAAGTGATATCATGTGATTTTCAACTTTTTCTGTCTGGCTTATTTCACTTAGCATGATTATCTTGAAATCCATCCATGTTGTCGCAAATGGCAACATCTCTTCTTGTGGCTGAGTAATATTCCATTGTATATATATGTACCACAGCTTTCAAGAATATTTTTTTTTAAATAAGCAAGTTCCTGTATTTTAAATGTCTTACCTATTTTTGCCTATCTTAATTTTTTATTTGCCAAACATTATCTTTTGTAATTACTTTTGTCAGAACATCTCTTTAAGCTTTGCATGCTGTACATAAATAAAACTTTTTGTCTATCATGCAGAAAAATGTTTTTTCATCTTAACATCATTTAAGAGATGCCTTGCCTCCAGTGTTCAGTTGGATTAATGTTTAGACTCAAATTCAGCTTGATTAATCATACATAATTTTTGAAACTTAAGCTTTTATTTTTCCAACTTAATTTCTTCTATTTTTCTAATTTTTTTTTTTCTGAAATTGTCATTTATTATACTTTCATGTTTTGTTGCATTGTTCCTTGTGGCTGATATGCCTAATTTCCCACTCATTGGATATTTTAATTCTATTGTTTAGTATTTCCTTCTGAAATATTTGTGCTTTTACTGTTATTAATCTGCTTTCTTATTTTTTTTCTCTTTTGCTGTTCTCTCTCATTCGAGTTTGAGAACAACTGATTGCACCTTTTATAATCACAACTGCTTTTGCATATCTCTTGTTTTCAAAAATTAAGTATTTGCTAAAGATATCTAGAATTTCCTCAGGTAATATTAATAATGATATCTAGTATTTATCGATAGTTTAATATATTGCAGATGTGATGCTATTTTATAGACAATTTCTCACTTAAACCTTAAAAATATTATGAATATTCTAAAGACATTTAAAATATACCATAGGCATTTATAGGTGAGGAAAAATCTTAGAGTGTTATAAAGCCACTGCTATTTTCTTCAGCAATTTTTTTTTGATTTTTGTTTCTGAGTATAGAGAAAGTTCATGTTACCCAATATTCCTTATTGATAGCTTATAGGCATATAACTAGGCAATTAGATATGAGCAAGGGTGACAAATGCCACTTTTTAGGTCAGGTCATAAATTCTTGAGGGTTTTTTATTACATATATTTTTCTTTCACAATGACCTCAAAGGCCACATTGTATAATGACAATGCCATTAGATGGAAAATGCCTGGATTCCTAAGCTCTCATTTGGAAAAGTCCTGCTTAATAAACATGAAAGAGAAATGGAAATTAATTATGTTAAGCTGGTGAATTTTCGACTGTATAAATTACTGAAGTCTATTCTGACTACTAGTGAGTGAGGAGTCCAGCTCCAGGTCCAAATCCTATGTAAAATCGTTTGCGACCAACAACAGGCAATTGCAAAGGCTTTGCCTGCCATCCCTCATGGGGACAGCTGTCCTCGCTACAGCTGTGGATCACAGGTAGTATATGATATACAGTACTGAAGAGAGTTGTAGTGAAAGACTCAGTTCCTCTGGGCCATCCAAGCTCATACACATGTCTGCATCATAGCTGTCACCCCCATTTGGAGAATGATTCTTTATCCAGGGCTTCGGCTTCTGTACTGTCAGGTGCCTCTGTGGAGAACTCCTCATCAGGGAGTCTTGATTAAAACACTTTTATCCATTCTGAGTTAGTATATTTCCACTCCTAGCCTTTCCATCGCTCCCTCCCCTTAAAGCAATAAAAGATCCTTTTATTCTGGGCTCCTCAGCAGTTAAAACAATTCCTTCCATCCGCACTGATCCATTAGAATCTCACCTGGCGCTTTTCCATGGGGAGAAATGGAACACTAGAGAGCCAGTATCTATTTTTGCCTATTGTTTACACTGTCACAATAAATGAATAAAGGCTTGATTATTATTTTCAGTTTGGCTCACTGTCCTATTTGACCACCTGAACACCTAGTAAACTGACAAGAATAGGTTAAATTAAATCATGGGTCTTAAGTGTAAAAGTTTTGACAACAATACCCCAATCCTGATTCCAACCCTATTTTCTTAACAACTTACTATTCTTTACTCTCTATAAAATTAAGGGTTAAATTAGCGTAGTTCTAACTCTTATTCAGACTTACCAGTCTCCATTAGAATTGTCGGAGTGGAAGATTTATGTAGACTTAGTCTTTGAAAACTCCTAGCAAGGTGAATGCCTGTAGCCACCTAAAATGTTCTTGTCTCTTTGCTGATAAACAACTTGTTTTTTAACAGTCAGAGAATATTTGGATTAGGGAGGCAATGTTATAAACAAGCATTCATTTTCTTTAAAACAAACAGCTGTTAAGTAAATATTATTTATTTTCCTCAAAATAGACACATTTGACTCTAATTAGAAGATGTAAGTGTATGAGTCACTGGACATATAAATAATTCTAAACTTCAAAAGAGAAAAGTTGGAATATTCATAAAAATGCTTTTATCCTTTCAAAATAAAAATCTGTCAGATATTTATTACTCTGTGATTTAATTCTCATTCTGTGTCATCCTCCATAGACAGTGTCATCTATTGTTCTATGGTAGAAAAAAAAGTTTAATAATGTCCCCTTACATTTCTTCTAAGACAAAAACAAATGCTAATAGTGTAAAATGAGCAAAAATAATTTTGTTTCAACCCACACAGGTTATTGTGTTATAAAGACTGGGAAGGTAGATGAGGGAAACATTCTACTTAAAATGACAGAACTAGTCAGACTAGTGCCTGAGTGTCAAACAAAGAAGCTTTTAGTCATGTGAACCACATCTAATTCTGAAATAACATGACCTCAGTCTGAGCAATATCCTCCCACTTATGACCTTACTTGTGTACCTGAGCAGCACAATTGAAAGTATAAGTGAGCCAGAGGGAAAAATGAAATAGTGAACCAAACTCAAGTCATACCAATAAATAGTCTACTATGGCTTATTAGAGTACTCATAAAATATCTTAAAATACCTCATGAATCACTGGAATCCACATTTCTAGAGATTTATTCAAGTGACATGTACATAATTCACTTAATATTTACTGAGAATCTACTATATACTGGGCACTATGCTGGTAAATGGTGTTGGCTTCTGTTCTCACTGACCTTATACTTTAGGCAGCTGAGGTGAGAGACAAAGAGAGAACAGGGAATATATAGGAAGAATTTATTGATTTGGTTAAACTCTCCTGTGATCCAGAATTTAACACTGTGCCCATAACTCTAGAAGGAGATGCTAATATACTCTTGCAGATTGAGTTCTCTTTGAAGCAGGTCCTAAGATGATATTTAAAGTACAGAATTTTTACTAGGTGGTACTCTTGAGATCAACACTTGTGGAAGGAACAGGAAGCAACAGAAAGCAGAAGGATAAGCCAAGCTGCAATATGTCTGTACCAGAGCTCAGCTAATGTATCACAACGTCATTCTATGTGAATCAACCTAGGAAAGGCATGCTTTCAAACAAGATGGCTTTCTGCATCTGAGGCAAGCCATAAAATGGGTGACAGATAGAAGATGTCAGCTGACAACGCTCCCCGTATCTGCAGTCCATTCCTTCCTAAAGGGATATCGCCGAATGCATAACAGTCAACCTTTTACTCTGCTTGGATCCATGTCTTCATATATTTTTAAGGAGTAGCTCTCCAGTGTTAAGGTGTGCACCTGTCCCTTGGAAAGTCTTAAAAGAAGAAAAATAGGAAAAAAAAAATACAACTATTTCTCTTTCAACTGGTCACAGGGGCTTGGCCAAAGCTCATTATTTTCTGACTCCTCTATCTATTTTAGATTCACCTTGCCTGATTTTGGTGGCTTATGTGATGGGGTGGCCTAGATCAATACCCCTGAAACATGCCCTCTGGTCACCATACCTCTCCCATACTGGGTTATTGCACTTGCCTATTCACCATCACAACTAGTCAATGTAGTACCTAAAGGCACCTGAGTGGATCACGTGGGTGCCAACTACACTCCTCCCTTTGTTTTGTATAATCTTCTGATGATCGGGGTTGATTACCCCTGCCATGGTGATGATTTTTTTTTCCCTTTTATTCTAGGACACAAAATACAGAAATATCTAGGCCATAACCATACTTTATAATTCAGCAGAGCTTTTATTTTTTCCATAATAGTCACATTTTGGAACCTGGAATTCCAATCTTGCACAGTGCAGAGTTTCAAGGACAGGGAGCTCAATTACTCAAGTTGATCACTGCAATGATAATAAGTGAGCTCCTCCTGCTTCCAACCTTGGTTCTTGGAATCATGTATGTTTCCATTTGGAGACATAGCAGTATATATAAGTTGGAGTGGTTTCTATGGCTTTCAATGTAATAAATTACCAAAAATTTAATGGCTTAAACAACACACATGTATTCTTTCACAGTTCCAAAGGCCAGAAGTCTGAAATTAACTTCGCCGGGCTAAAATTAAAGTGTAAGCAGGACTATTCTTCATCTAGAAGCTTTAGAGGAGAATTATTCTTTGCCTTATCCAGATTCTGGTAGCTGCAGATATTCCTTGGTTTGAGGTTGTATCAGTCTAATATCCAATTCCAGCATCTGCAAATCTCCTTCTGCTCTACCTTCACATTGTCTGCTCTGAGTCTGATCTCCCTTGGCATTCCTCTTATAAGGACATATATGATTGCAATTTGGGCCCTTCTGGATAATCTTTAGTAATTTTATTTGCAAAGTCCTTTGTTTAATCATATCTACAATGGCACTTTTTACAAATAAAGTAACATTTACTGGTTCCAGGTATTAGGACCTGATATATTTGAGGGATACTGTTTAGCCTACAAGTCTTTGATTCAAGGTATATACTACTTTCTATAGGATGGCATGATATCTGCATAACATATCACCTCCAAACTACTGCTCCAACTTTCTGCATAGTGGAGTGGGTGATATGACTAATGAATCCTATGGTTATAGGACCACTCTAATATCTCTCATTGTATGAAGTGGGTTCCCTGTGCTGATATGATGTTATGTCTGATCCTATGCAGTGGATCAAACACAAACCATCAATAGTTATGCTGCCTCTCCTATGGGGATAAAAAGAAAACTCAATTATATATCTATTCTTATAAGAATAAATCACTAGCCCTTCTATTACTCTTTAAAAATATCAAAGTCATAAAAGACAAGGAAAGATTGAAAAACCTCAAAGATCAAACATGATAACTATATGTAATGTGGTATCTTAGATCAGTTAGAACTAGAAAAAAGACATTGCAAAACTGAGGAAATCTGAGTAAACTACATAGTTAATAACACTGTTATCAATGTTAATTTCTTTGTTTTGATAATTGTACCACAATTATGTTTACATTAGGGGAACTAGGTGAATAGCATAGAAGGCATCCTGTACTATCTTTATAAATCTTCCGTCAATCCAAAATTATTATAAAACTAAAAGTAATATACTTGGGGCTACCCCATCACCAACTGTCATAGCTTGGGTAGCTTAATCTAAGGTAGGATTTATGTCTAGGGTGTTTATTAAGGAGTGGATAGAGTGATACATTTACCATCCTTTCAGTGATCCACTTAGGGAAATTATGCTTCATGTCCCTGCAGCAGTAGACTCTGAACACAAAGAAATCCTGTTTTTCAGAAGAGGCCATTCTACCAGTGACACAGAATGAGTCCCATTAAATGTTGTTATAACTTCCAAGAGATCAACAGGCAAGGAGAAGAGTCATCGTCTTTACAGAGGGTAATTGACCCTGATCTTCATGAAGAGTAGGTGGTATAGAAAATGTTTGATGATCAGGCAAATTTATTGAGTCTTATTTCTTCCATGCCTAGTTTTGATAGTAAGTTGATAGGTGCAGCAACCATAGACTGAGAAAGGCATTGTGACCATCGGCTCAAATCCTTTAAATATGAGGGCCAAGTTATCCTCCTAGATCACCAGAGATACTTTCTAGGGTTGGGGGGGGGGCTACAGAATAGTAGTAAAAGAGAGAAACAGCATGTATCAGTTTCAACCACAAGATCATCTACAGTGATGGTAGGTGGATTTCATCTCACTAATCTTCCTCTTACATATTTGCCCAGGAGAAGAGGCCAACCAGATGCTCGAAAAGTTTTGTCAGATAAAATGAACTTATAATGCAAACAAGTGTACTTATTAGCTCAGATGGAGACTCTAGTAGCTGTTATATATTATGCTTCCCAGATTCTTCTTCTTCAGTATTGAAGCACTCATTCCCCACTCTGAGAGAAGTATTGCCAGTCTATGCTTCACAGCTGAATCTCTTTCCTGGATTTGTCCAGGCTCACCCAAGGTCATGCCTCCTCCATCAGGGAAGGCCACAATCAATGATAGGACAATATGAGAGTATAAAATCCCAGCCCTCTTGCTTCAATTTGGGACAACTCTGAAAAGTCACCCTAGTTTGGAAATTCTCTGTAGCATTAACCAAGGTCTCAGTTGCAATGTTGCTGAATCAGAAAGAGAAGAAATGAGACCAGAGAGTAAACTAAATGTCATATCATTTAGGATCTTATAGATCACAACATAGACTTTGGCTCTTATTCTGAGAGATTAGAAGTCATTGAGAATTTGGATCACTGTCACTACTTTATAGAAAATGATCTTAGGATTGGAAAAAAGGAGATAAGAGTGGAACAAGCAGCTCAGTGAGAAGCTATTAAAATAATCCAGGGTAAAGATAACAGTGATTTGAACTAAAGTGATTTAATAGAAGTGATGAGTATTGAGTTTACCAATTTAAATAATATTTCAAAGCCTATGCCAACAAAATTTTTAGTAGACTGGCTATAAATTGTGGGACAAAGAAAATTATAAAGGACAATTTTAAGATGCTTTGTTGTGTGTGAGTGCGCATGAGTGTGTGTGTGTGTGTGTGTGTGTGTGCGCGCGTGCGCGCGCATGTATGTGCACTTTATTACCAGGCCAGCTCTTACAAACTCCTGTCTATGTTTGTATGCTTTCTTCCCGTCCACCAGAGTGAGCAATGTGATTCCATTTACTTAGATGTTGTCTAATATATAGAAGGAGAAGTAATGAAACATGAATGCTATGACAATGTTTTAGTGATATGTTAGATCCTTCATTCATGTACTTGTCATCCAGAAGGATTATAAAAAGGATTCAATCAAGTAGGAACCTTCAAAGCAGCTTTCTAAATTGAATTTTTGAGAGCTATGTATTCTAGGCAGTACACTAAGTTTCTCATTGTATTAGCTACTGTTATGTCAACATAAAATGTGCAGGAAATATTATCAATGTTACAAGACTTTTATGACTCATTCTTTTACTTTGAACTGGTAAAGTCTCTCAACATTTCTGTCTAGCAAATGCAAGAGTAGCCTGTGGCAATGGCAGCATCTGTAGAGGGGAGTGGAAAAATTGGGTCACTCAGAAGATCAGGTTCATCGTAAACCCTCACAGACCTCAAGGAGAAAGGGGAAGCCAAAGGGGAAAAAAGGAAATGTCAATTATTAGCCAAATTTACATGTCAGTTTTACTTGGCATCTCCTTAGTGATACAGGTAATGAAAGTGCCCAGACTATAGGTCTGTAAGTATATCTGCAGACTCGTTGTGAGAATTCTGACTCTTAGTGAAAAATGACATCAGGAAGTGGGAGAATGAGAGTTATCTAGCTGTGGCTTAAAAGCAGAAAACAGAATCACAGAGGAGGCTAGAGATAAGTCTCCATTGAGCCAGAGCTTGCTAACTGTAGTATTTTCAGATACTCTAAGAAATACAGTGGACTTGGGAATGGGAGAATTGAAATTTTCGTACACTTTTAGGTTGAGAAAGAACTGCTCATATTTCTTGAATTTATAAGTAACCTACAGTCTCTTCAAGTGTGTGTGTGTTTTCAGTCCAGGTACCTGGAAACAACTGTTACATAAGGATAACAAATTAGAAAAACTGTATCCAACATTACAAACCTAGAATATCTGGGGGGAAAATAAAACTTTATCAAAGAATATCTGAAAAAATAATTACAATCAAAAAGAAGTAGAAATCTGATTTTCTTTCCATTTTTTTCAAGTCAAATATAGTTAAAAGGTTGGAATTTCATCATTTTGATATAATGGAAAAAGAACAATAGATTTGAAATTGGCAGATGCAATATATCATCAGACTTGAATGGATTTTGTTCTATTAGTTGAAGTGAGTCATTTCATCTTTCTAAATATGATCTCATTTGAAGAATTAAGTAAATTTTAAAACTTTTCAACAAAAACATTTAGGAACTTATTTCACTCTTTCTGATATGATGAATGCAAATGAACAATAAAAGCTGTTGTTCTTCTTGCCACATCCCCCTCATTCATTTAAGAAATGGTTAAAGCCTGAGAGAAATGCAAATTATATTTGTTAATTCTGAACAACAAAGGAGAGGGGGGACTATATGATGAAGAATGGAAGGTACTGGAGAGAAGCACCTTATAAAAATAAAAGGAAATCAGAATCCACATAAAATCCTCTAAGTAGGTCCACATCATTTTTTCTTTAGTGACAAAACTGAAAAAAATCATAATCCTTAATGATTAATTCAAAAGCCAGATAACACCATTTCTTTTGTAGAAATA
>NW_006432669.1:5285972-5292631 GCF_000325575.1 Pteropus alecto
ATATATATATATATATATGGATCCATTGTAACTAAATTTCAAAAGAGCTCCACTTTCCATTGCAAAATCATTTTCTATAAAATATCTTTTGATAAACAAAATTCCATAAATCATCACAAAATCCTGAATTTTTCTCATCTTCTAGATGTGCAGTTTAGTATGTGGCTGTTAAAATTTATTAAAATAAATTTAAAACTTCACTGTCATGGTCGTATTAGCTATATTTCAATTGGACAGCACAGCTATAGAACATTTCTATCATTGGCAAAAATTCTATTGACTATACTGCTCCAGATTATTAAAAGTAGTGACTTTTCAATCTCAACCCAATCTTCCAAATAAATCAATTGTGAAAGAAGCCCATTTATATCTTCTTCAATCTATGTTAACCAGAATTATAAATTTTATAGATAAATAGAGCAAACTTTGATGGAATTACAGTACAAAGTGTCTTATGACAAAACCAGTAACAACAAGAAAACAGTCTTAAAAAGTTAAAGATGGAATTACCATATGACCCAGCAGTTCTACTTCTGAGTATTTATCCAAAGAAATCTAATACACTGATTCAAAAAGATATATTAACTCCAATGTTCATTGCAGCCTTATTTACGATAGCCAAGATATGGAAGCAACCTGTGTCCATTGATAGACAAATGGATACATATACACAATTGAATATTACTCAGCCATAAAAAGAATGAAATCTTACTATTTGTGACAACATGGTTGGACCTAGAAAGTATTATGCAAAGTCAAATAAGCCAAAGACAAATACCATAGGATTTCACTTATATATGAAATCTAAAAAACAAAATAAATGAACAAACAAAACAGAAAAAAACTCATAGATGCAGAGAACAAACTGGTGGTTGCCAGATGAGAGGAGGGTTGGGGGTTGGGCAAAAAAAAATGAAAGAGATTAAGTACAAATTTCCAGTTATTAAAAAAGTCACAGGGATGTAAAGAACAGCTTAGAGAATATAGTCAACAACATTGTAATAACTATGTATAGTGTCAGCTGGAAACTAGAATTATCGGGGTGATCACTCCATAAGCCTTAATCATGTGTTACATACCTGAAACTAATGTAATATTACATGTCAATTGTAATTGAAAATCCATTTAAAAAAAGACATCAGCCAAAAAAGGTAACAATGGCATACAATATAAACTTTAATAAGACATCTGAAAGGTTCACAGTGTTTTTAAAGTTTTTAGTGCCTGATGATGTTGGGTATGCTTTATAAGCAAAGATCTACTGAGATTCATGGGAGGGGTAGTTAATTCAATCTCTGTACATCTCTAAGAATTCAAGAGAATAAAGGACCCCATAAGCTTGGTTAATCGCATGGGGAGTGTATACATACTGAGAGCTCAGGAAAATGTAGGATAAGCTTGGACCAGTATCACTGATTGGCAATTGGCAAGGAGGTACATTTTCTAGCTGCGAAGTCCTTTTTGTGTCGCTTTATTTGCACTGAGACTATTTTGCAATTTTTTTTAGAAACTGTCAAATTAAATTGTAAGCACAAGATGTGTTGTAGAAACTGAAGTCATGAGCGTGTTATGTGGCACAGTGACATAGAAAAACAGACCTGAGTGTGAATGTGTTCCTTTGCTTTCCTTTCTTAGTCTCCTAATTAGTAAAGTAATTAATGAATGAGGTGAACTGGAGTAGTTTAAAATGTGAGCCCCACCAGGGGCTCTCTCTGGCCTGGGTTTCTGCCTGATTCAGGTTCCCAGCCAACAGGCCATACTGGCTGTGGAGCCTGTTCTACTTCACCACACAGGCAGAGAAAAAAAATCGAAGCCTCACTCAACTGCTCAGTATAGGCTCCAGTCCTGCCCAACCAGGAAGTGAGACCAGAGAATCTGGGTAGCCACAGAGACCATCCTACAGCTACACTAGGCAAGGGACCAAGCCAACATTATTGCCCAACTGTGAGGTATAGCCTGTGGGTCTGTATAACCAGAAAGCCTTAACAATAACCCTGTAGGGCCTCAGAACACAGCCTAGGGTACTACCCAGCCAAGAAACTGAGCCTACAGTTAGTCCAGCATGGCCTTGCCCAGATGCTGAGTATATCATGAGATCTTGCTCAGGTAAGGAGCCCAGCCAGTTACCAAGTGCAATATCAGAGCATAGCCTGTGGCCCCACCATATGAGGAATCCCAGACAGCCACTTGGACCAACTGCAGAGCATAACCTTTTGCCGCACCCAAGTGCAGAATTATAGCTGGAGGCCCCTCCCTACCAAAGAGCCCAGCCAGCAAACTTGTCTGACTGTAGAACACAGCCAGTGGCCTACCTGAACTTGAAGTCCGGCCTGCAGCTCCTCCCAAATTCAGGACACAGTCCGTGTCTCCACCAGAATGCCTAGCACAGTCTGAGTCCTTATTCAACTGTGAAGCCCTGCCTGAGGCTCTGCCTGAGCACAGACTCCAGCCAGTGGCACTAACCAGTCAGGGATTACAGACTGAGATTTCACTCAACTAGAAACGATTGTGGAGCCAAGCCTGCAGCCCTGCCAAAATGATAGTCCAAACAGTGGCACCACCCTGCCAGGGAACAGAGCCAGCAACTTTGCTCAACCAGAAACTATTGAGAGTCAAGTGAATGGCCCCACATAACTACAGAGAACTGGGAGAGGTTCCATCTTATTGGGAATCTCACCCAGAGGCCCTGTTTGAACATGGTGCTTAGCCAGTAGACCTGCTTAAATGCAGAGATCAACCCATGGTACCTCTCCTTATCTCAGGGCATGAGACACTGACAGCTAGTCCCACCTGCCCAAAAATGCTATCAGCTGATCCATCCAGAAGCCCAAGCTGAGCTGACTGGTGAAGAACTACCCCTGCTGAAGGGAATCTGTAACCCTGGAAGAGGAGAATGCTTACTCAGGCACACAGTTACCAGTACAAAGAATAAAGGATGATGAAAAATTAGACAAAGATGACACCACCAAAAAGAAACTATAGGTTAATATCACTGATAAATATAGATGCAAAAATTCTCAACAAAATATTAGAAAACTGAACCTAATAGCAAATTAACAAGCTCATATACAATGATCAAGGGGGTTCATCCCCGGAATGCAAGGATGTTTCAACATATGTAAATTAATAAATGTGATACATCACAAGAATGAAATGAAATAAAAATTACATTCATATCAATAGATGCAGAAAAAAGCAGTTGACAAAATTTGACATCTACTCATGATAAAATCCTCAAAAAATTGGGGAAAAAACTCTTAAATCATTGGTCTTAGCAATGAGTTTATAGCTATGACACCCAGAGTACAAGCAACAAAAGCAAACATAAATAAGTGAAAGTACATTAAACTATTGGTCAAATACCAAACAAATTTAACCCCATTCAATTGTACATAAAGATGTGCAACAATTTTGCGGAGTTACTCCATAACTACTATTCACAACCATTGTCCTGGGAAGATCAGATTTCAGTTCCGTCTCCAGGTAAGAACTCCCTTCTTTCATAAAATGTCCCCTAAAATTACGCTCCCCATCCCTATTTCATAGAGATTGCACTTAATATGGAAAGAATGTGACCACCAAAAAGAATGAGATATAGAAACATAGCACTCAGCTTAGAGACAGCTGTATCTTTACACATACGTGGCCAGTCCAGAACAGAGGAAAGACCTTCATGGAAATCTGAAAACAACTTGATACTTAAGGATTATACTTCATACAAATTCATAAACAAAAATAAGATCACTGGAGCAAGATGTGAACAATCCATACCAGATTAGACCATGTTGTAAAAAAAGATCATGTTGAATAAAGAGTACCTAGCCTGGAATAAAACATAAACTCAACCATACCCACTCAAGGTTACTTTCCTAGAGAAAAAGACTGTGTAATTTTAATAGAACCCACTATATGATCTCTATCCTATGTTGTACACAAATTGTTTGAACTATATTTAGTTATCATTTGAGAAGTATGGCTCAATCATTCTGTCCAAAGTTTAGCCATTTTTACCAATTTAAAAAGTTACAGTTATTGTCACATATTGATGTCTTATCTAGATGAATTTTCCTATTTAAATCAATATTCTGCCACTCAGATTGAATGAAATCACATCCACAACTTATCTTTCTGAGCCAAAGAGATGCCATATGTGGATTTAGAGCTTGGATCTACAGTCAGACTGTGGGTTAGAATTTTGCTCCTCCCACTTATTGTATTTCTTTCCAGGGATAGGTTGTCCGAGCTTTCTAAATCTCAATTTCTTCTTTAATTAATATAATTAATAATAGTAATATCTTTATATATATAAGCTGTTAGCTACTTATTGTCATTAGTAGTAATATTTTTGCTAGTGAAGTTTTACAAAGTACATATATTTATATCTAGGAAGCCAATGTGATTTTCTGTTACACATATTCCTACCTCTGTGTAAACCCAGCTTTACTCTCTAATATTCAGATAGTTTAATGTGGTAGAGACCAGTGAAAAAACTTGTAAATTTCCACCTTCAAGTGGAGATAGCCATAATGCTCAAAATTGTATTCCTAGATGTACCAGTTTATCAGAACAGATACAATTTTGAGAAAGATGCCTCTTCTCTTTGATCCTCTTCCCACAAAACCATTCTACAGATTCTCTCTGCTAATGGGCTTTGAGCTCCAGAGATTGCAGTGCAAGAACGCATCAGGGAAGGATGAGGGTGGAGGAACACTGTCAAGAATCTTTTCCATTTTAATAGTCTCATTACTGACGTAAGGTGTGATAATCACAAAAGCCATAAACTCTATTTTATTAAAGATAAAAATTCTTGACTTTCTACCTATTTCTGTAGAAACGCCTAAAGATCCCCAAATTGCCATTTTTCATCTTTTTTTCTCAAAAATGTATGCAGGAATTAGGAACACAATTTGAGAGTAAATGATGTTTTTTTAAAAAAGTACACATACACATACATCATGGTTGATTAATTTTATGTGCAAGCCGACTAGGGTACAGGGTACCTAGATATTTTGGGTAAACATTACTTTAGGTACGTCTGTGAGGATGTTTCTGGATGAAATTAACATTTGAATTAGTAGATTAAGTAGAAAAGATTTCCCTCTCCAAAGTGGGTGGGCCTCATCCAATCTGTTGAAAGCTTGGCTAGAACCAAAAGCGTGAGTAAAGGAGGATTTGCTCACTCTGCCTATATTTTAGCACATCACTCTCTGGCCTTCAGAGTTGACTCAGACACCTTGGTCTCAGGCCTTTAGACTTGAACTGTACCACTGGCTCTCCAGCTGTGTGTGTGTGTGTGTGTGTGTGTGTGTGTGTGTGTTTTTCAGGTAAACTGAATTATGCAAGGTGCAGAATATAGAGACAAATACATTAAAATCTATCTCAAGACGATCACGACTGAATTACTAATAAATAATTTCAAATCGGTTAAAAAAAAACAAACACTCTGTGGCGCTTCTAAAGAATGTTGCAGCATGGATTTTGGAGCTTTCAAGATTTCATATTAGGGGTCATGCTTGAGCTGACTCTAGAAAGGATAGATGTTTGGAAAGCTAAATATTCAGCATGTTGATAGGAAATGAAGTGTAGATGCCATGACATAATTAGGAAACTACAAGATATAGTGCATTGGTTCATCTTCAGAAAAGCACTGAGAGTAGAAACAGCAGAGAAGGTTAAGTTGCCAACCTCAGGAGTCCTTTTATATTGTGCTAGTGTTTAGATACCTTTCTAGTGGGTGATGGGTAGCCACTGGTTTGGTTTTAATCAGTGGAGTGACAAAATCGATTTGTTCCCTAGAACAATTGCTATGTCATAAGTATAAAAAATGAAATAGAAGGACAAGTGGGAAGAATTCACATTTTTTTCTACCTCAAACCTATTTATTAGCTTGTTTTCCCAAAGGTTTCGAAGGGAAAAAAAAAAAAAAGGTATCTAGACACTATAAATAATATTTTCAGAATAAAAATAAATGTACCCACAGTGTTAATTTCCATAATGTTTTGTGTTGTGGCAACATGCTTAAAACATTGTTCTAGAGCAGTAATGTCTCAGCTGAGAAGCAGTGCATTGCTGGGTTCTCCAAGTATGACAAAATAATATTCCAAATCAGAACCTAACTCACTGAGCTGCCCTGGGCCATTAGGGAAATCCTGAATTCACAGTGTAATTTTTATAGAAATAAGCATGTGTGTGTGTGTGTCACTTCCATTGAGAACTACGGTTTCTACTGAACAGGAAAGCAGGGTCCTCAACTCAAGAAAATAATTTTATAAACATAAAATATTAGTGGGAAAATGGATATTAAGGAATTACTTTTAAGCAGCCAATTTGTGTTTCAAGCATAATTCTCACAAGGTGGCACATTACTTTGAAAAGGTAGTAAGATGGGACATCATTTGTAAAATTCTTAATCTTTTAGCAGGAAATGATACAGGACATCTCTTGCAAAGTTAATCTTTTTAGTAAACCCAGCTAAGTTTTCTTCCCTCCTTTCTTTGGAAAAAAGGCCCTCTCTCTCAAATCCTGATAACTGCCCTGGTGACTCAGATCTTCTGGCTATTGATAAAGGGTCATCAGCCCTTTGTTAGCAGAAATGGTATTAAGTCAGACAGGGCCCTTAGAGTATGAGAAGGGAGGGGACTTTAGGCCAAAGGTCTTTT
>NW_006432669.1:5292770-5304276 GCF_000325575.1 Pteropus alecto
AGGAAACCCAAGACCCCACCCTGACTGAGGCAGGAAGAGAAAGAGCTCCATGAAACCCCAGTAGGCAGGGACTACCTATAATCCTTCTCAGCAGGATGCAGATACAGAAGAAGAGACCTCCCGTCCCTCAACATCCATACTAATAATAAGGGGTTCATGGCTCTTAGAAAAGAGTTAGCAGGAAAATTAGTTGGGGGTTTCTGGATCTGCCTGCAAAGACACAGGTCATCCTATCCTAGAAGGGGTCCGCCCTAATCCACCCACAATTAAGCAAGCCAGAAGGCATTTTTTAACTCACACAAAGAAACCTGTAGGCAGAGAATTAGGTACTAGTTTAAGCCAGTCACTCGCACTTGCGCAATGAAGACCCCAATGACCTTCAACTCACCTGAGCCTCATTATACCATCATTATAATATGATGCATATGCCCGAAAGTTCATTAATATCATTATAACAGATTGAATTCTGGAAACAAACATGCACAGAAAGCAAAATGATGAATCACTGAGTCCTGTCAATCTTAATTGTCAATCAAGGAAGCCCAATCCTCTAAGAAAAGTAACAACCCATAGCAAAAAGGGATAAAAACCCTGAAGTCTTTGTTACCAGGCCTTTTGAGCCATGCTTCTTTTGCTCAGGCCCGCTTCCATGTCTGGAAGTGTACATTCCCTTCTAATAAAACTTTTCTTTTCAACTGTATTTCGGTGTCTTGCTCAATTCTTTGTTCAAGACATCAAAAACCTGGACGACATGCCAGGAGAGGATCTTCACTCTCCGGTAACAGTAGGAAGGCATTCAAGTAAAAATAAGTGAGTAAACAACAAAAAATAATTCAAATGAGGTAAAAGCTTGAGATGCTTTTCAACTGTACTTAAAGCCTCATGCTATGTTATGTTCATTGGCCACTGAGAAATGGCCAATGTTCCATTTGCAATCAGGGTCTATGAATTATACCCAAGAAAAGTATACAGTTTAAGAGGTGACTTCTCTTGTAATAGGTGTCAAGGAAACGTTTCTTACGTCAAACCTATCTTTTCTTCTGGCTCTTTTTCTAGTCCTTTGAATGAGGACAGAACATTGGGGTGTTGCATGGAGTGCTCCATTCAACTAAAAATGCCCATTCTGTGCCCTTTGAGTATTACACATTTCACCCCAGCCTTTTCATGTGCTCCAAAGTCAGGATTGAATCTTGTTGAAGAAAAATTGCTCAGCCCCTGGATGTTGAACTTTGAGTTTAGTGTGAGGAGTACATAGTTTATTTCTCTGAACCAGTTATCTATGGGGAAAATACTTTTCTTTGTAAACAGTCATGTCTGAGTCATCTAAGAAAACATCTACTCTGAGAAACACTGTTTTCACATCTTTCGTCATAGGTGTTCTCATAAGGAAAAAATATCATTATGTGTTGTAATTCGTTTAGTGATGCTGAATCCAATATAGAATGTGTACTACAATGCAGATATGGTGATATCCCGGTGTTAACACTCCAACTCCTACCATTAGTAGTCACTCCAGGGAGGGCTTGGTAAAGAAAAATTGCATCATGGCTGGTTGCCCTATGCTTAAAACATACAAAGCTTTCATTCCTTAAAGCAATGGTTGCCAGATAACCGTTTCTCGGTCTGTCAGTCACATGGAGGGAAGTTATCAAAGCAGTTAATATATGATAATTGTAATGTGAAGACCCATGATTGCCCACCAGTGAACATTTGGCCAAGTCATTTGGACAAGTGAGAGTAAGAAGACATGAAACATTTACAAGTATCTAACAAGGTCATAATGAGAGAAAATGTTGCAATTTTGCAATGGAAACTTAACTATGATGATATTTTTTCTGAGGACAAACATAGGTCTGTAATTATTAACAATGACTTCTAATTATTGGAAATAGTTACTCTATAGAGACGTTGAAGATGGGCACCTATGATTTTTAGGCTTGGTTTTTAACTGCAAAGTACCAGGCGTCTAATTACATCTTGATGTTGGTGAAATAGATCAGAAGGGAATGAAAATGTGTTATGAATTTTTCAGAGCACTAATTTTAGTTCATTTTAATCAAAAATAAGAGCACTTTTAGAAACATAGAATGGTATTACAAAATGAAAACAATGAAACTGAAACATTCAGATATCACTGATTTAAATAGTGACATGTCAACAACAACAAAAAACCCTCTGATTCTTTAACTATAAATTACTTCCACAATTTTCTTGTTCATTTTTATTTCATTCATTTTTTGCATGCTTTCTTTCATGATATGTTTGACTACCTTTAGTGAACATTGTGTATGGAGAGAGTAATATGTGCCAGCAATATGTGTAAAAGACTATGCACTTTACACCCTGTGGCAGAGAGGGTTAGTTAAATACCAAAGATTTATATTCCCATTCCTAACAATTTCTTACCTAGGCATTACATTCCTCAGCCCCCTTGCATCTAGGGGAGTCATGCGAATAATTCTGAGCAAACGAATGAGAGTGGTCATGGGTAGCAGTTTTGGGTCTATGTGTTCAGATATTTGTTGTTTGTCTTCTCTCTTCTTTCAGGGACAACTTGTTTTTGATGTGAGGAAAATAGCTATATTACAGTTGAAAAAAGCCTAAATTGCTGTATTATACTTGAGAAAGAACCTTCTAATCAGAAACATCTACATTGGACTTTATGTCAAAGAACAATAAATTTATATATTGTTAAGCTACCAAGGTTATTTATATATTTATTTTTTAATAGCAATTAGCCTAACCTGAGCAATACATAAGTGTATTCCTCAAAATATCCTGAATAAGGTAAAATTATCATGCCCATTAAACAGATGAATAAATTTAGCTAAGAAAAATAAATATTTGCACAAATTTATAAATGACAGGGATATATTGAACTAAGGAGTATATAAATCTGAAGGCCACTGTTTAACCAAAATTGACATTTTAATATCTCCATTTTATAATAAAATTCATTGATTCAAAGTTGATCTAGGCAGGAAGATGAAAGAAATATAGGCATAAAAGTAGATGAGATATTTGAGGGCTCATTTGATTGTATTCATTTTCACCTTAATGTCTGACCAGAGTGGATCTAGCATTGGCTTGTCCTGCTACTGCCTTAATGGAATGAAGTAACTATTGCTAAAGTCATGTTTGTTACAGCTCAAGAAATACCACGTGTAGTGTTACTGGTAAAGAAAGATTGTTTTGCCTATTCACTGGCCAGAGAATATTTTTAGTCACTCTGGCCCTTCCTTTAGCCACTTGGCATTGTCTGGAGAAGCAAACTGGAAGTTTAGGGAAATGAATGGTTCATAAGACAGTTGACCAAAGGCACATTGGAGATGAGAGGGGAAAGAGAGAACAAAAAGTCCTTGTTCTGAGATGGAGTAGTATATACTGCCTCTCTAAATGGTTCATAAGACAGTTGACCAAAGGCACATAGAAGATGAGAGGGGAAAGAGAGAACAAAAAGTCCTTCTTGTTCTGAGATGGAGTAGTATATACTGCCTCTCTGAAGATATCCCATGAGATAGTAAATTACATACTGTGCCAGCCAAGAAACACATCCTCTTATATCTGTGTTCCCTCCTTCCTGATTATTTCCTCCACTCCCCTCCCCTTTTTTTCTATTATTTTTTCTCTTTTTTTGGTCCCTCTCCCATCCCCCCTTTTAAGAAACCAGATGAATACAGTGAGCCAAACAAAATAGTGTTGGTTTCTGGCCTTCAGGTCAGACAACAGTGCTCACTAATATAAATATTAGCTTGACACTAAGAGATGTGAGTTTGAGTCCACACTCAATTATGATTTCAGTGATCTTGGATAGTTTCATTAAAGTGTCTAAGCCTTATTTTCCTTATCTATGAAAGAAATTGATCTCTGCTCACAGATTTGTAAAATAACATGAATTAATCTGTATAAAATACTTATTAAATGGTACTGCCTATGTTCTGCAAGTGTCAAAATATACCTTGGAGGAAAAAGTTGGGCATAATGTAGTACAGCAGAAAATTGCTTGGTAATAACTAAACAGACATACGATTTAGAGGTGCAATCAGAATTTTTTTGAGAAATGTAGTTTAGTGCTTATTAAATATTCAGAATATTACAGGCCTTACTCAAAGCCCTTGATATATACTAACATATTTAAAAATTAAAATAACTCTACAAGGGAGGCATGGAAACTAGAGAACAGAGATGTTGAGTACATAGGTCTACAGGATAGAAAGCATTAAATCTGGGACTCAAATTCAAGATCTGTTTGTAATCACTGTGATAAGCTGACAGACATATTTTGAGAAAAATTTGAGCCCTTTAAATAGCGACCAAACTTGGGTAAAGTGGCTATAATAAAAAGGCAGTCTTTATACCTTATGTCTTGGGGTTACTATTTATCATCATTGCTTAAAACCCTACTTTATTACATACACTGATATTACCAGTAGTAGCATTTTTCACCTTGGACAACATTGCTTAGGAGAGGACAAGGATTCTCCCCATGACAGATCCTTGCAAATCAATTCTTATAAATAGGAGGAGAAAAGGTAGAATATACCTAATATTACTTGATACTTTAGTGCTTGATACCTTAGACATTATGGATCAGTGCTTAGTTTCATGTAATTTATAACCTTATGTTTATAACCTTAAAAATGTCATTGAATACTACCAATAGGACATAGTTTATTTTTAAACTTATCAACTATCATCATCCCTAATTTTTAAAAAATCAGCTCTATTAAAGTATAATTTTATACAATTCACCAATATTAAATATAGAATTTAAAGAGTTTTAAGAAATATACACAGTTGAGTATCACATAATATAGAATATTTCCATTATCTAAAAATTCTCCTTTGCTTTTCCCTTTGCTGTTAAGGGCAGAAAAGCCACATGCAGAATGAAAGGAGATAATGGATTTGCATGCAGAATATATAGAGGGCTCTTACATATCAATAATTAGGACAAATAACCCAAATATAAATAAGCAAGTGTAGAGAAAAGTTGAAGACATACTCCCTCAAAATATATATCATCTCTAAGAGAGGAATCTAGGACTTAGAAAGGATTAATAACTAGTCTAATTTATATTTGGTAAATGGTGGGTTTGGCATTCAAACTGAGGTCAATTTGAGAATAAAATATGCAATTTTTAAGTGAGAAGAAAGTGGTAAAGAGTAGAAAGAGAGAAAGAGGTAGGAGTGCAGAAGAAAAACTGTTAAAATAGTCATAATTTGAATGCATTGACTTATCTCAAGCTCTATAGTTTTATCTTACATCATGCTGTCCTAAAAGATGAATGAGTAAATCAGGAATGACAGCATTGAACTACATTATTGTGTAACTAGTGTCTCTATAGAAACTAGAGAGAAAGCTTCCATTTTAATTTTTACAAAGACAAAGGGAATGCCTTTTTAAAAATTTAATATCTCTTTCTATGGCAATTAAAAGGTGATATAATCACATGGTGTGTGGTAAATATTTCTGATGGTGATGTTTTGGGTTGAGAGATTTTAAGAATAGAAATAAGTTAATATAAAAATTAAAGAATAGAGAATAAAGGAGAATTCTGATAACTTTGTTAGCCTTTCTTTCCTAAGATTATCAAGTAAAGAAATCAAAGGATATAAAAAACCTTGCAATATACTTTACCAGATGTATGCTAATGAAAAGTAAAGTGAAAATGAAGCTACAAACGTGTTTGCAAAGTGAGAAGTGTGGTTCAGCCTTTTATGGGGGGCAGGGGGTGGCATTATTATTGTTTAAAAGTGTTAAAGGAGCATAAGTAAATCACTAAAACAGCTGCAAAACATTTTATGAGTCATAGCAACTAAATTGTCTGTGTATATGTGAACAGAAATATCCTGTGACTGCAAGACAAAAAGGAGGAAGAACTACATCTTTTCTGTGCTCTTAGTTAATTGTTTTAATTGTGAGCTTTGAGCTGTGCATTCCTTAAACTAAATGAATCTAATTCTTTAAAGAGAAGAGGTCCTGAGATAAAACCACCAGCTAAGGACAAAGCGCTAAGAGTCTCAAATAATCATAGCTGTTTACTGCACCAGGTTACTGAGTCTAAAAAATATTCCCATTACATGAAAGTGGTTGAAAAAAGAATTGGAATGGTTCAAATATAGTTAACACTGATCAGATTAAATGCATTTTCTTCACTGTGAAGAGTCAATAGATTCATATTTATCAGCACAAGTATTCCAACAGATTTTGGCTCTCAGAAAGGAGTTTGTTAAATAATATTACAAATTTGAATTTTTTAAATTTACTTTCGTCAGTTTATTTTCACTGTTTTAGTCTGTTCAGGCTGCTATGAGAAAGTACTATAGATTGGGTAGCTTATAAACAATAGAAAATTACAGTTCTGGAAGATGCAAGTCTAAGGTCAAGGTGTCAGCTTTGGCGGGGTTGTGGTGACAGCTCTCTTCCAGGTTGCAGACTGCCAACTGTTCATTGTATCCTCACATAGCAGAGATCAGAGAGAGGAAGCCAGCTCTAATCCCATTATAAAGGGATTTATAAAGATATTACTTCCATTCAGGAGGGTTTAGGACTCCATTTAATCCTAACTAGCTCCCAAAGACCATACTTCCTAATACCATCATATTGTGAGGTAAGGTTTCAACATATGAATTTTGAGGAAACACAAACATTCAGTCTATGATACACTTCTTCGCATGAAAAACATATTATCGGGTGAGAAATGTCTACATAGATAAGGGTGGAGGTGGATTCTATTGATGGCCTTGAAAAATATAGTTACCCAGAAGTTGTCTATATTCTCTGGACTTTAGTTTTGCCACCAATAGTATGAAGAGGCTGGATGAGATTATTTCAAGTCCCCTTCCAGGCCTGCATCAATGATTCTTATAAATATATAATTATATGAATTATAAGTAGCACCATAATAGGTAAGATTTTCAATTTCTTTGTTTCTTAAAGTCCCAAGACACTCACTCTATCTAAATATATGTTAGTTGATAATCACCCCTTCACAATATTTATAAGCAAGGTGCAAATCAAATAAGCTCTGTGATGCTTGTAATCTTATTAAGCCTCTAGTTCCTTGCCATTTTGACAGCTATTTAGATTATTTTTGCATAAAGTAATATAAATAGAAATGCAATTCTGTTTCCCAATTCTAATAATTTGACTGAAGGCTGCACCTTTACTAACTTGTATAAGAAAGCTTAGATGACAAAGGAAACAGGCAGGTTACCGCTAAATCAAAATTGATAGCACTGGATAATGGGATTTTACTGACTAGAAATAGGAGAAAGAAAAAAAATCCTCTGCTAGCATAAAATGCTTACGGAAAACATTCCTCAAGAATAGCAATGTACCCGACTCAGCAATTTGCTTCAAGTAAAGGCCTAGAAGAACCCTACCCCCTAATATGGCTTTTGCATTGCTCAGTGAATTTCCAGTTTCTTGAGAAATGTATGCTTGTGATTTAGTCCTACAGAACTTTTCTCAAGAAAATTGAATAAGAGAATTTAAAGAGTATTTAATATAATGCAGACAAATTTTTTAAAAGCCCTTATTATTGAAGAGAAATCTTTTTTAATGCTCTTTGGTCAGACTGACTGTCTACAATGATTGGCTTTGATGAAAAAAAATATGCCTGGCTAATATCTACAGTAGGGAAGAAAACCTAGCAATTACATTATCCTTTGTTCAGACCGCAAACAAACAAGCTAATAGCTTCTCATTTAGCTAACTGGTTGTGCTTTGATTATAGGCCATTAGTGGGCATTATAAAATTAAAAAGTTTGCTCAGACTTCTCCCATGGATATTTCAGCTTTATACTAATGAGTCAAGTTTAGTCAATTATTTCATATGTTAGAGACTTAACAAAACAATATAACTTAAGCTAAATGGCAAATGGTTATCCAAACTATATGATAGACTTCATATTTTCTCATTAAAGATCTTTTCTTTCAATGTAGAGAAAAAGTTCGAACTAGGGATCTGAATTCCAACAACAGATACTAAAAGGACAAATATCTGAACTATCCCGAGGATTTATTTTGTCAATTTATAGTCCCTGAGAGCCTTATAAGTTCTCACTTCTATATCAGTATTTATTTTATTTGTATTTCCTTACTGTTTTTAAAGGCGAGTAGAAGAACTTGGCTGTGACTGGTAGAGTTTGGTAAGGATCAATGAAGCATAATGAATAATAACCAGCAGCAGCTTTATTGAGAGCTCTAACCCAGAGAATAGGCCATTCATAGCTGGAGAAGATAACTGTGGTTATCACTGCCTGAGGGGAGAAAGATTTTGCCTAATTGAAAGTTGTGTGGCTGTACTTACTCTTCTTTGAAGATAGCTGCCTAAGCGGAGAATTTCAGTGTTTAAGTACTTAAGAACAGATGTTCTACCTCCTTACAGTGGGAAACACTGTTCTGACTATTTAGCCATCTTTACTTCCAAAGAATAAAAGCTAGCTTTTGGGTATGATTTGAGATACATAGCAAAATATATTTCTCCATCTCTAGAGTCTTTCTGCTTCTCCCATTTAGCCTAATATTCTGACAACTGTATCTCTATTGAACGAAAATAATTAAAATTATAAAATCAAGGTCATGCTGCCATCAGGCTTTCGTTTATATAAATATCACTGGTGCAATGAGGTGAAATCTGGTGTTGCCCCAGCGGTGTAGGGGAGGAGGAGGAGAAGGTGGGTAGTGGACAGTGGTGTTGTATGTCATTGTCCCTTGGTTCTTTGCTGACACAGTAAGAATTACAGGTCAGAGAGATTGAGAAAAAGTAAGTGTTATTGAAAGTACATTTTAGAAGGAGACAGGCCTTGCTAAGGAAGGCTGTAGTCCTGTGGAACTTAGGAGATAAAGAGATAAGATAGTACACCCCAGAGGGAGAGGCAGGTTTCTAGCCAGGAGAGCTGTAACAAAGCAGAGATGGGAATGTCTATTTATATTTGGGCCATGATGGGAGGTCCTAGATGATCCGTATGTGAGATCACCTTGACTGACAGTTGGTTGCTATATAACTTTTTGCCTACTACTCATGTGCTTACCCAGAATTCAGTCTGTTATGATTAGATTTATGAACTTCCAGGCATAGTCATGAGATTATAATGATGGTATGAGGCTGAAATTAGGGGCAGTACTTAATTGCGCCTGTGTTTGTAGCTGGTTTAGCCAGCAGCTTTTATGGCCTTTGTGCTCTAGGATTTGGGGTAATTTATAACTCTTAAAGGGAGGTATTTCTGGGAGGTCCTTAAGAACGGTCTTCCAGAGAAGTTTCTATGGTTATAGAGCTGGGCCTTGGCTCCTGTCACTCAGGCCTACCTAGCTAACATAACCACTTCACAACTTATAAGATATTAACATGTATAGTATTTTTTTCTGACAAAAAAAATTCAAAGATGTATTAATATAACTCTCCTTTTACATATTAAAAATTTGTGGCTCAGAGATTATTGAATGATTTGCCACATATCATAAATGCTGTGATTGTCCAGCTCGGGTATGAAACCTAAACTAAATCTTCTGATGCCTGGTTTGTACTCCTTCTTCAGCGCACTACTAAATAAGGCCCCTTCTAAGCAATGTATCCTTTAATATTCTTCAGTAATACATTTTTAGGATGATACCTTAAAAATGAAGAAGTAGGAAGATGAGAAGCTTCAGACTACTAAGTGAAAAAAGCCATAAAGAAATCCTGGAGGGCACAGGCGGTTAATGACTAGCAGAGTTTTAAAGAGAAACATGCCAGAATAGAGAGATGTTCAAACACCTCTGATGTGGGGGTTAACAGGCAGGAGAGCAGATGTTAAGGTAAAAGTAATCAGGAATGCTTGATGAAGAAGGTGGTGCTTTCGCTGAAAGACAATTAGCATAGTGACATGCACAGACAGAAAGTTTAGGACGTTGTGCCTAGAGAGAATGGCATGAACAAGACTAAAAATTATATTGCATAACAAGTAAGTGCCGTTATAACTAGGATGAGGGGCATATAAGAAGGCTGTTAGATAAATAGACAAATAGAAAGTCATGTTAAGGCAGCAGCACTGAGGTTTCCAAATAACAGATTAAAGATTTTAGACTTTAGAAATCAGTAAGGAATTTTACCAGTTTTTGATCTGATTTTACCAAATTTCGAAATGATGCAGGTATGTTAATCTGACAGGAATCATGGCAAGACAAAAGTGAGATTCAATTAAATTTCATTTAGAAAATGAGAGTCCAGATCCCAGGTAAACGCCACATGACAGGTGGCAACATCTGCAGGTGGCACTCAGGATTTGTGTATGTTGTGTTCAGGATTATTTGGTACATATTTCACAGAGATGGTATATATGACTTAGATTTTTATTTGGGTCCAGGTCCTATTATAAATAGACTTTGAGATTTCAAGTTAGTTTCATTATCATTTTTAGAAAATGAGAGCAAATTATCGATATTTATTTGTAACCACCACAGATGTGCTGGTCAATAATTCTGACCTCTTCTTGAAACCTGAATGTGTGACTTGAAGCTGCTGAAAACTGAGTTTAAATGCAGTCAGTAGCAACTACAGCAGCACTTCTTAAAGAGTTTCCAGTGTTGCCACGCGGGGAATTAAAGGAGAGAACCAGATCCACTAGTCTACTGTTACAAATAAATATTCCATAGGGATAACAAATAAAATTAATACTACAATGGGTTTTTTATTTTTTCCAGTTTTGGCAATAACTGGACTCAGTTTACTTACGTTAAGTAAAATAACATAAAAGGTCCAACACTGTTATTTAAGCGGGACTATCCTTGTTTTAGCGCTGAAAGTCCTATAGCTCGAAAATACATTATTCCAGGCAAATCAGGATGGTGGATCACCCTAATATTTCACTATAATTAGGAGTAGTTGAATGTTTATATCTAGCATGGAATGGTCATTTTTATTTTAGTTGTAAATAGCATAGTATATTCCTTGGCATTCTCAGATTAACCAAATGAGAGATTTTAACGTCAAACATTTGCCCTACTTTTGAATTATCAGTTCCTCCCTCCTGTTACAGCTAAGACCCAGGATGTGTTTTAAACACTGTCAACAATACATATGGCGTTTGCTATTCTAAGCATATATGTACATTATTCACTCTCTATTATTTTAGTTTATGTATCAATGTAACCAGGGTAATCTATTTTTTTACAACATAAGAGTCTAGCAAACAATTCTAACCATGATACACAATTCTAGAGAAGAAAAATGTCTTCTTTGTTTTATCGAAGAATAATTCAAAGAAATTAATGTTAAAAAAGCTGAAATGAATCCAGAATTTTGGCACAAATGGTCTATTCCCTATAATGCAGTTCTTTTTCATACATCTTACGTACATCTTAATGTTTGATTTTACAAACTGAGAAGTTGTGGTATATCTGAAATGCAACCTGTTGCCATAAAGAAAGCCATAACATATGAAATACAGAGGGTACACACACACCCTCTCTCTCTCTCTCCCCCTTCTCTCCCCTCCCTTCCCCCTCCCTTCCCCCTCC
>NW_006432669.1:5304291-5323909 GCF_000325575.1 Pteropus alecto
CTCTCTCTCTCCCTCTCTCTCTCTCTCTCTCCCTCTCTCTCAAGCTCAGTTTCAAAATAACTGTACAATGTAGCAAGTTTCTCTCCCTAACATTTCTACTCCTGTGTCTGATAAAAGGAAATGCTGTTCTTTTTAAAATAAATCAGTTTGGAGATTTATTCAAAACTAAACACTTCACCAAGTGCTACAATGTGTAAGCGACTGCCCTAGACTGGCAATCCAGTGGGACTAGTGTAGGTAGCATGTTTACGTCTTAGGTGGCATTCTATCTTCATTATTTTTACTGTTTCTTCCTCCCTTTCTAAATACAATTTAAACATGTACACAAAATTAAAATATTTTTTTAAATTAATGATTTGAGGATTATGTCATTGAAATGAATTTTAAGTTACTGACTTATTAGAAATTCTAGTTGCTAAAATAGAAATGAATAGAAATAAAATGGAAAGCTAAAGAATATATCTCTCACAAGGAATATTACACAAGTAAAATGAAGTTGATAGCCAAAGCAAACTCATTAAATCAATCTTTGAGAGAAAGGTAGCTTCTGTTATCTATTGCCAATGCCAAATTCCTGATCTATATTGGTGTATTAATATGCAAATGTAGCTTTTAGTTATCTATTTATTTATAGAAAAACTATTAAAGATCATGAAGGTCTTTAATGAAATGTTTTATATTAATAATACATTTGTAAAAATTGCTTTGGCTCAGTGTTTTTCTTCTATCATGAACTAATTATATGACCTTGAATTATTTAATCACTTAAATTCTATGCACATGTATATCAAAGAACCTATATTTGCATGCAAATATTTAATATGCGTGTGTGTGTCTGTGTGTGTGGTATATATGTATGCATATGTGTATTTATATATACACAGAGAGAGAGAGAGAGAGAAAGAGAGAGAGAGAGTGATATAGAGATAGATGGAGAGAGAGAGAGAGAGAGAGAGAGAGAGAGAGAGAGATACTGACTATAACTTATGATGTCTTGCTCGACTACTATTTAATTTTACTTCCTTGGCTCAGAATAAGAAAAACAAAAATCCCAACAAATTATCTTCTCTTATTGGCACCTACATATCCACTATTGTGTTCTTGGGGTGTTGTTGAGGCTTTAAGACGCCATTAGCTTGCTCATTGAGGTTCACCTTCCCTCAAACCACAGCCATATTGACCCAGATTATGTACTTGTTCTCAATTTTCTTATTTTCTCTCAACTTCTCACATGTGTCTAGAGTATATTCCTTATGAACTTCCTCAATGGCAAGTTTCCAAAGATGTTATATCTTTCTGATCCTCTGTTTCCTCAAGGAGGACACAACCTGCTGCTCAGAGCTTAACTCTAATCTGGAACAGTTGTCCAAATCCACAATCCTGTCAAACATCTAACTTTGAACAGTGCCACAGCTCATTTAGAGAAGTTCATTTTACATAGGAGACATCTATAAATAGCATCAGATTTTCAGAGGTATTTGAGACCTCACAAAGGTTTATGAACTGTTGGCCTATAAACCTCCGCTGAAATAAAATGTAGGTGTGAGCCAGAGTCAAGTCTGTGTTCTCCAAGCCCAATTGGATAGGAAAATTTGGATTAGTGTCCACTGACCTTTGAAGTAAAGACTACTGCTGTGTAAGTTGTTTTGGCTTATTTCTAACATTTTTCCTCTTCTCCAGAAGTTAGCCTATGACTGAGTTCCTAGTACATCTTGTGTCAGAGCACACAGAGGTTTATTTCAGATGCCTCTTATAAAATCATAAATTCATTGCTCTAATATTGTACTACACCCTATTGAAAAATATCCTCCCTGACTTTCTACCAGAGTTCAGAGTTTTTGGCTCTTTGCAGACATTTATGCTAAGATAACATGAAGTATAAAAATATGTATATTTTTATTTTTAGTGTCCTTAACATATTAAATGGGAAAGTGATATAAATGCAGGTTTTATTTTCTTTTATTTTCCTACAATTCTTTTAAGCCTTCATATGAATAATTTTGACTTCCTCATCCTGCTCCAGGTTTCCCAGATCTACAACCTGAACAAATCTATGACTAGTTAGCATTTTTATACATTTTCCTTCATGTTAACAAAATAAAACATTAATGTCTTTAGTGACTAGATTAAATATGTATGTAATTACGTATATATAGAAAGAATATGTGTTAATATACATGTACCATATATATAAAATTATATATATATTAAAAACTCTTCTTTCAGAAGGATGCCCACAAATAAATATATGTAAAAGGAAAAAAGAAATGATTATTTTTCAATGCAACAATTGACTCAGACAGGTTCCATTATCACTTGAACAAACAATTGTATGAAAAGTGGTTGGGAAACATACTTACAGAATTACTTCATAGATTACTTGCTAATAGCAAAAGGAAAATGCAGATTTACAATGGTGATATCTGGAAGTCGCCCACAAATAAATATATGTAAAAGGAAAAAAGAAATGATTATTTTTCAATGCAACAATTGACTCAGACAGGTTCCATTATCACTTGAACAAACAATTGTATGAAAAGTGGTTGGGAAACATACTTACAGAATTACTTCATAGATTACTTGCTAATAGCAAAAGGAAAATGCAGATTTACAATGGTGATATCTGGAAGTCATCACCTTAAGCAAATGATCAAACTGCAGTTGCCATCAAATAATGGAAAATCCTAACATTATGTACCTCTGGATACCATTCTACAGTAAGTAAACAATACTGCATATAAAGTTTGCTTGCCAAAAATAATTAACCTGAATCTAAATCAAGCCTCTAGATTAAACTAACTTTCAATTTACAGAAAATTCACAGAAACAAGTTCAATGGCATCATGACAAAACAGATAGATGCTGAATGAGACATTCTTTAGGAAAGCTGGTCCATCAATAAATAAATGAATAAAGATGTGGTATGTGTACACACATATGCACACACACAATTGTTAAGTTATAATAAAGAATAAAATATTGTCATTTGCAACAACATATATAGATATTATGCTAAGTGAAGTCATTCAGAGAAAGACAAATATCACATGATTTCACTTATATGTGAAACCTAAAAATTGAATGAAAACAAAACAGAAACAGACATAGAGAATAAATTAGTGGCTGCCAGAGAAGAAAGGGGTGAAGGGAAGGGTGAAAAAAGTAAAGGAGAATAAGAGGTATACATTTTCAGTTATAAAAGAAACAACCCACATAGATGTAAAGTACAGGGAATATAGTCAATAATATAACAACATTGTATGATGTCAAATGTTTATTAGACATCATGATGATCATTTGTAAAGTATATAAATGTTGAATAACCATGTTATACACATGAAACCAATATAATATTGTATATTAACTATATTTTAACAACAAAAAAAACATTTAAGAAAGCAAGCTGGTTTGGACACTTGTCAAATCAACATCAGAAAATTCCCCAAATTGGGTATACCTATTTAGCTTAAAATAGACTAAAGGAGCATAAAAAGCAAAAAGCAATATATAAATGTTGATTAGACTTTTGTTCAAAAATTTCAAGAGAAAATATATTTTGAAGACAATAAGAGAAAATTAAATATGAACAAGGTACTAGAGATTATTAAAAATTTACAGTGATATTTGCCTCAAAATTTAGAATATATTGGTGATAAATATACATATGTAGTTATGATTATGTAGGCAAATGTTCTTAAATTTCAGAGATGCCTGCTGAAATATTTATGGGAAATATATAATATTAAATTGTTTAGCATATATAAACATTTCTGTTTGTCAGTAGAGATAAGCCGTATCTTATCTGATTAGTATTGGAAATTTAGATCTCAAATTTAACTTTAGAATATCTATTTTATTTTTTCTACTATGCTTGTTAATTTATCATCTCTTTATTTTTAGCTATGTCTTTATTACTTTACCATTAAACATATTAAAATATTTATTTATTAGTCTAAATGAAAGCAAATGCTATTAGTTAGGTTTTCTCCATGGATTCTTAACTTTCCTCCCCTCTTTTTCTTTCCTATCTGTGCTTTGACTATAGGGGATTTCTCTTAATTTCTTGTGCATATGTATGTACAGATTCAAGTTTTATGTTTACAGTTAATTTCAGAATATATATTTAGTTATATTGACAAAAATTAATTTAGGCTTCATTTTTCAAAAGCATCATCTCTTTCTTCATAATCTTCCAATTATTGCTATCATACTGAAATTTGGATACTCACAGTTTTATTTGTTAATAAAATAAACAAATGAACGTATAATGAGGGTGAGGCTTTTGGCAGCTGTATAGATGGACTCTGTGTTGCACAACACTGTGGAATGCCAAATACAAGCCCACGTGAATGGAGTAGGCAGAACATAATTTACAGAACCTTAAAATAGCTTACTATGTATGGGAAGTATAGAGGCTGAAACAATTCATCAAAGTGAATACCTGAGGTAGAAAGAATGTTTTACTCAATTCAAATCAAACTGTGTGTATTCGTCTTTGGCTTATCTGGTACTTTCCAGAGGAATTAATGTGGCAGTACCTTTGATAAATTGTCTACTTGTGAAGTACTGGTAGATAATATTTCATGGTTGCTATCATAATTTGGTTAATACTAATCATATGTTTTAAATTTAACTTGCTTATAATTATATTTCTGAAAATATTATCTTGAATTACATTCTTTGGTTGTTCAAATTTAAAATAATTTCCTATGCAGTAGGAGTCTAGTGTAAAACTTGTTAATAATCATAATTATACTATGTGGGTTTAGTGCGATATCACACATAAAACGTAGCTAGAACAGATGTCTCTGTAATAACTTTATGTTTTCCTTTTGATTAAATGAAAATTCTCAAGCAGAAAAAAATTTAAATAGCACTTGTGAAACAACTCAAAATGACAATAGTATTTGTATCCATTCTTTGTTGTTTCTCAATAACTTTGTTGAGCTTACTAATATGTAAGTCAGATTGCATTTCAATGCTGATTCTCAAATAAAAAGATAATTCTAGTTCTTCCTGATAGATAATTGTGGCATTTTTTATTCTTAAATTTTTGCATTTTTAAATCAAATATATATGTTTGTGTCACCCGCAAATATTAGAAAGGTCTTCATAATTTGAGAAAAATCTTTCTTTAATGTTGTTAATTGAGCATATATTTCAACTCAGGTATAAATTTTAAAAAATGACTGAACTCTACATAAAACTAGTGTGCATGTGTGTTTTCCAGGGCTAACACTGTTTACAATGCATTATAAGGCACTTATAAGTTTTTGCTTAATAACGTGAAAAACATTTAAATAATGGACTGCTCTTATCTTCAAATGCTCTTCCTATGGCTTCTGTGACACCACACTTTTCTTATTTGTCCTCTTCCTTCACTGGTTCTCTTAATCTCATTTTCTAGCTTACCTACCAATGAAATACTGTACAGTTTGAGCTAGTCAAGTACAGTGATATTCATATATGTTAAGTGTAACTGAGTCAGTGAAAACCTCTACTACAACGCTAACATTTCTAATTTAACTAAATTTATAGGTGACTGTGATGTCCCATATTAGAATATAGCATACAAATAATCCAGGCTCACTTCCTCCAACTACCCCAAGTATAACACTCACATGTGATATGATCAGCAAAAGTTCCCTCTCTCAGGCATACACTTCCCCCCAAGCAAAAGCATGCCTATCAGAAGACTGCTACTACTTCACTGACATCAGTTCAATAGTTCTTGATCATTTAGCTCAATTCAGTTCTGAAATCAAGACTCCTTTTCTTCCCTTTCTCCATTCACTGTTCCCCTTCACTTCTCCTCTCCTTCCTCATTCTCTTCCTTCTTTACATTACTGGAATGACTCTTTTAGCTGAAGGACTTCACTATCCTTTCCTACTACATCTGTCAGTGCTACGCCAATTCAACCCAGAGAATTCTGGTAATCAATTCAGCAAAAAGGAGTGGCAGTCATCATACTTCTATACTCAAGTTAGTTATGCAAACTTATCTGCCCCCTCATCCACAAGTTTTGAATATCAAAGTTTTCCAAAAGCAAGGAAAGAAAGGAGAGAGGGATGGTGAGTGGGAAAAGATGGAGAGAGAAGACAGATTATAGGTATACAACATTAGATATTTATTTACTTGGTTATTATCTTACTTATTCCTTTATTGAGGTGTCATTAGAGATTTATTTGAATAAAATGTTCTTATTCTAGAAAAATTTGAAAACCAGTGCTCTAAATCCACTACGTTTAAATTTGATGAGTTTATTCTAACCTAACCACAACATCCACCTTAGACTTTCACATATTTAACTATATGCTAATTGGCTGTTTCATCATTTTCTCTTCTTTTCAGCTTAAAAAAAAATCCTCCTTGTAAAACTTTGGAAAATATAGAAGTATTTAAAAGAAAAATAAGATAAAAATGTGCCTATCCTCACTACAAATATAAATAACTTTAAGATAGGTTATTTTATCATAAAATTAGAATGCAAACTTTTCCCTTACCATTTCTTCATTTTCTATTTATAAAAATATTCTTGAAAACAAAATTTGAAAATGTTGCATATTATTCCATTGTGTAACTAGCCATAATTTAATTATTCAATACTGTGATAAAAATTCATAGATTCAAATATGTTTGTTTATGCACGATTACCTGAAGTTCTAACACTCGAAGAGGAATTGATAGATAAAATAATACACACATTTTCAAGGTTCTTGGTACTATAAAGGGATACAATTTTCCGTGACTCTTACATAACTGAGTTATCCATCTTGGACTTAAATTATCAGGATTTTTTTTGATAAATCCAAGACTAAAGAATATACTTTCCCTGGATTTTTATTAAATGGACCAGTTTTTAAATAACTCAAAATATAGAAGGTAATTTTTTTTAAACCTGGTCATTTAAAATTTATCTGCTTATAAAAACTGAGAATTGAAATTCTGCCTTATCGCTAACCCATGTTACTGTTTCTCATTCCTTTTTTTCCATGACCACCACCTAAGTGCCTATAAAATCTATGAATGAAATAACCATATCAGTTTGAAAAATCCAAAGCAAGTGGGACTCCAAGTTTAAAATAGATTGATACACTTGAAGGTAACCTCTTAAGGGTGTTTTTTAAACTTAAAGAGACTCAGTCACACTATTTTGTCATTCTCTTTCTGGAATTTCTACTGATACGTTTAAGCTAAATTTGTTGTATTTTTTAAATTAATTCTTCTCATTTAATAACCTGACTCATACACTCTTGCTGCCAAAATTTAGGGGGAAAAAACAAAAACAAACAAACAAAAAAAACCTTTCTGGAGAAAATGCCAAGGACAGAAATCCCATATAATTTTTGCTTCACAGCTGAAAATATGAGGAATACAAAGTTTATAGCTTATGGCAGAATAGAAAGTAAAGTTTAGAATATAGATTTCTGTACTCTACCTACTCACAGAATAAAAAGAACATCCATCTTGAAGTTGTCAGTCCAAGTCCATTCCCAAATATAACACTCACCCTTTTAAATGAACAATAGTGACAAAACAGCTCCACTAAGTAATATGCATGTTAATCTCTGCATTGTAACTCACTGAATAAGAGTCAATACAGAATATGATTAACTGATTGCTTTGTTAGTAGCCTTCTATGCTATTAGACACTGCTTTATCTCCTGAGCCATGGGGAAAAGTTTAAACAACATCCACCAGGCAAAATATCTAAGCCCTCGATTAAAAATAAAATACATAAAAAAATGACCAAACATACAATAATTCAGGCTGCCAATTCAAGGAGCTTGAATTTGTAAACTTAAGTTATATAAAGTTTTCATAGTGTTTTTGAGCTTAGCACTAATTTATCAAGGTGTTCTGAGGGAATGCTACTGTAGTGCTTTGAATATTTTTAGCTTATCTTTCTGAATACAATTTTCTTCTCTGCAAAATTATTTTTATCAAGTAGCAAACATGCTATAATTTCCACAATCTAAACATAAATCTTCTCTCTCTATGTCACATACCTCTCCAATGACTGTCCATTTTTCTGCTCCCTTTCCTAACGAAATTCCTTGAAGGTTTGTTTCTACCCTTTATCTCTATGTCCTCCTTATCTATTATTTAGAAGCATTGTATTCAGGCTTTAACCTGCAATGCTCCACTAAAATTACTCAAGGTCCTCAAAGATCAGCACATTAGAAAACCCCATAGACAATTTGTCATTCTCATCTCTTTTTTTCTGTTACCAGCTTTTACTCCAGTTAATCCACATTCCTCTTTGGACATCTTACTATCCTGAGTTTTCTTATTCCTTCTCCCTTGGTGACTTCATTCAGTCTTATGGTCATCTACATGATTATAGGTCTCAATGTATGTCCAGTACAGAATATTCCTCTGAACATTAAATTAATGTAATGAAGACATTTCAAAATTAATATCTCTGAAGAGAACTTCTGATTTACTCACCACTGTGGAAATCTGATCTTCCTGCAGTCTTCCCTTTATCAGAAAATGCCAAATTGTTCCAGTTTCTCAGATAAAAACAAACTCTGAAAAACATTAAAAAAAAACAAACAAATAAACAAACAAAAAAAACCTTGGTGTCATCATTGACAATTTCTTTCATATTCTACCTCTAATCCATCAGCAAATGTCAATGGTCCAAACCATTATTGTCTTTCATGTGAAGAAATAGCTTCCTACCTGATCTTTCACTTTCACTTTTGTCCCCACAGAGTAGCCAGAGTGATGTTTTAAAAAACATATCATATCTCTCCTTTAAAATTTTCCCCAATGATTCCCTTCTCAAAGAAAAAAAAAAAAAATCCCTTAATCACAGCAAGTTTTTTCAAGAGCTATTCCCTTATCCTCACTTTCTTTGTTAGTTATTTGATTTCATCTCTACAAGTCATCTCCTGAATCACTCCACTGGAGACAAATAGAACTCTTCATGGTTTTGGAAAAACTGAGAAATTTTTGCCTTTTGTTGTTTGCTGCTATATCGCCAGCTTTTAGAATACTGCCTGAGATATAGTAGATGCTAGTAAATATTTGCTAATTAAAGAATAAATGAATAAATTCATGTTGAATGAATAAGTAAATCTAATTTCACAAGTGAATTTCTGCTTTAGTGATGCCAGGTCATCTTTTTCAGATATAGATAAATTTTATGAAAAATAGTGATATCTCTAATCTAAATAAATTTTGAGGTGAAAATTCCAATAACATTTTCATAGCCATTTAAAGGTCTAGGTTCAGTCTATAAAAAACAAACAAACAAACAAACAAAAAACAACCTTAAATAGCATTGGCTATTTGTACAAGTCAAAGGAAATTATTACATTTATTCTAAGTCTCTGGATAGTTAAAAAATTCATTAAAAAAATCCAACACATGGACACTTGTTTACATTATCTAATTTGTGTGTGCAGATAGTGTCAAAGACAACTTTAGCTAAAATACCCTAATTTGCATTTGCTCCCAAATCCATGTATAACTAAATTAGACAAATGTCACTCCCACTGGCCTTAAGCAGCTTAGACCAGGGCAACTCATTGTGATCTATAGATATGCAATTAGATGTTGAAGCTAATGTGTGTTTACACAAAGTAAAAAATCTAAAACTTCAGAGAATAATTATCCCTTTACTTTTTTGTTTTGTGAAAGTATTTCAATCTGAAATGAAACCAAGGGATATAAAAATAGAAAATCTCATGCATGCATCCACAGAAGAAGAGAATTTAAGAACTGAGAAACTGATTTTTCATAAATGCCTGATTTAAAGAAGGCTGATATTTGTCTCCTGACCAATGAACATCCACCAAGAAGCTCTTTCCATTTTAAAGCCTATGAACTTAATATTTGAATGCTGGCTGAACTTATTCCTCTTGCCAATAAATACAGCCCATCCCAAACCCTCAAGGGACTCGCCTATAGCTTGCTACAGCATGCATTTTCTGAATTGCATTCCTCTCCTATTTCCAAATAAATTCAATTTCTGGTCATCTGAACTTGCCTCAGTTTATCTCTTTATTTAGGTTGAAAGTTTATTTTTAATTTCAATGGCTGTCTTCTCACCTGCTGATATTTTCCACTCATTCTAAAGGAAGATTCAACTCTTTCTCATACCATTTCTTTCCATTGTCCCTCTTAACAAAAAACCCAGATTATAGTAGTCTCTTCAGCAGACAATCTTGAAGGGAAATACACATTTCTATGGAAATAAAGGGGAAGCAGTTCGCATCCCCTCATTATGAACAACTGGATCGTATAGTAGACATGAGGGAGCATGTATATTAGGCTTAACATAGTTCTTCCTTGATTATACTAAGGCAAGACAAGTAGTGAACAACACTAACCCCAAAATAGTAAAAGCACTAATACTTAGGTTTTTGACTGCTTACATAGCACCAAGAAGTCAAAAGTGCCTAGATAAAAGTGCCCAGTATAGAGTTCCCTTTTAGGCACACTTTCTCTATCCCAGTGTTTTGTTTATGATTCATAAAATTAATAAATGCAACATTCCCTCTGACACTTTAACAAAGGTCCTTCTTGCTAACTTGTTTACCCATGTGGCTTAAGATTTTGCCTGTTCCATCCCACCTACCTTCTTTAATCACTTTTAGAAGCTATTCCCAGTTGGCACCAATCTGGCCAGTATCAAAAATTTCCCATAGTCCTTCTCTGGAAGGTCTATAATCTATGCTACTTTACTACTTACAGGGATAGCTTTTTTCCAAGTGGGGCAACAACCATTTTGTTGGAAAGTGTTTTTTTAATCCCCAATACAGTGTATATAGGTATATATACATGTTTATATAGGTGTGTGTATGTATGTATGTTTAGGTGTGTATCACATTATAATAGCATATGATTTTACATTTTTTAATTCTCAATGGAACTTTGAATCCCATGGTCAACTGATCTTCAGGGTTGTAAACAAAAACACTGAATAATTTATTCAATTATTACCAGGATTATGTTATTTTTTTAACCTTCCATTTGGAGAAAGATGGTAATAAGACTTAAAAAGGTTATTATAATGATCAAAAGATTACTACACACATGAAGCATACACATACACACATATATACACAATCTGGTACATTCTATAAATAATAATCAAAATATTTTTTAGATGTAAGAAGTTTAATAGCAGCTGTCCACCAAATGCATACCTAAATAAATTGGCCCAATAGAAATACAACTGATATCCTTCTAGAACATGCAAATATGGCAAATTTCTACCAAGAGAGACTGTTGACCATGGCTTATCAGAGTATCTCCTTTTTACAATCTATATTAAGTTGTTAATATTTTCATAAATTCTTATCATGTTTTTAGATACTGAGATTTTGCTATACAGTATTAAACATTTTTAATGTTAAACTTTGGTAAATATATTATTATTCAGAAGGAAATAATGGCTAATTACACTCAAGGAAATTTCCTCTGACATTAACCTTTGATCAGGATTTGAAGTCATGCTTGATATCAGTGTGTTGATCTGAAAAACAAATTAGCCAATGTTCTGTATAGAGTATATTTAGTAATAATTAATATAGGAATTAATAAGATGTCTCACTTATAAAATAAGCAAATTGGAATGTTAACACAATGGAAACTGTAATCTTATTAAAAACACATTCATAATTTAAATGAGCAACATCCTATTGTAGCATGTCACTAGCTCACTAGCTTCTTTATGAATCAAATATAACTCCAATTTATTGAACACTGAGCCACACATTTTTGTCTTTTCTTATTTTTCTCTCTTTTTTTGGTTAAGTGTACATACTCCCTACTCTGTGACACAAATAGAAAGTGACACCGGTGATGTCCTGATAACAGCCTTCTCTGGGCCTGAATTACTTCTTCTCCCTTTACTTAACAGGAAAAAGGAGAGTAAAATGCCTTCCAGTCTCCTTTTATGATTCCTTTCAGCTTGATTTCTCTCTTTTGGGATTCCATTTGTTTGCATTCTTCTAGTAGTTTTTTGAGATATCAGGGATTGCTTAAAATATATAGAACAGATTTTTGCTTCTGGCCACTCCTGCACATTCAAAATGAAGTATAAACACTATCTATACTAAGCCTTGGAGTCAGAAAATAAGTGTTCCCTGGAGAGGTTCTTACTCTGTGTGTAGATGTCTTGCTTCATTTTTAAAGGAAAGAAACTTGGATTGAATCAGCAATAAAATTTAGATGTCCGTTAGTCTTACACTTAACCAATAGGGAATTCACAGAGCAGCATGTTAAGTATTTCTTGACAACTGCCAATTTTGGATTATACTAAATTCTAAAATGTATGATTAAAGTATGTAGCTGAAAAAAATGTGTGTAATATATAATATTTTCTTGAGTTGTACATTTCATGAAAAGACATGTAAGGAAGATATATTTAACATTTACAATAGATATCTGTTTTAGCTGAGATCAAAGAAATAATATGAGCGTATTCTATTATATTTTTATGTTGAATTTATTTATTGACAGATCAGTCTTAGAGACAAGGACTAGTTTTAAGTTTCTTTTAGATTCCATTCAATTTGTATAATGCTACATATGATAATGCTCAAAATCAATACTTATTGAATGAATTAATAAATATGTAAACAACATTACATATAAAATCTATGAGCATATAAATATAGCAGAATTTGTATAATTTTAACTCTGAAAGCCTAACATATACCTTAAAGTCATATAAAATATATCTTATTCAAAATATCTTTAATGGGTATGTGCCACATGTTTTTGAGCCATTTATATTTAATGGTACCACACATTGTGCTGCAATTAAATATAATTGGCTCAAACAAATAAACAAAAATCGGCTCTAACATGAAGTGTTTAAAAATATGGGCTGTAGATTGAAATAGGCCTAGATTGAAATCTTTATTAGGTAATTTTGGTTAGTTTCTCCACTCATATGCTTTCTTCATAAAATAGTGAGAACAAGGTATACTTTGTATATTGTCAGAATTTAAATAAATATGTTAAAAATGCTTAGCAGAGTATCTGGTATACCATAATAGGACCCCAATAAATGGTAGCTCTTAGTGCTAATATTAATATTAGTAAAATTTTGTACTTTAAGATTTTTCTTAAAGTAGATAGGATGGTATTAACATGGACATTTTTCAGACAAAGAAACTGAGGCTCACTGAGGTTAAGTCATTTTTTTATGATTATACAATTAATTGGATTAGATTAAGAACCAGGTCTTACAAATTATAATTCATTTATCTTCTGACTAGATAGCACGGCCTCTCTTCTGCTAATCCAGAAGCTCAATATTCCACAGTATCTTTTTTGTTAATACTTTCTAATATTGCTTTATATAAAATTTCATGTTCTTATTAATAAGCTATTTTAGTTGCTATTAATAAGTCACTAGCAATAATAGTATTACTAATTGAAAGTATGTCACAAGCCATGTTTAAGTATTTTTCACCTCACATTTGATATATGACACAAGTCATATATTTATTATCTTGCTTAAAAACTGAATTGAGAGACCTTTAAATAAATCATCTTGGATAATTTGACAACCATGAAGAAAAACAGGAAATTGGACTCTAACTTCATTCTATCTCAAAATCAATCAGTTAGATTAGTAGCATTCATAGAAACCATAAAACTAAGTATTTTTGAATATATTATAAAAGAACTTATTGCTTACTTTGATTAAAGGAATGTATCTTAAGCAAGATACAGAAAATGCTTACCCAATTAAAAATCTTTGTTATTCAAAAAAAATTTTAGTTTTTAAATTTTTATTATTATTATTTTTTACCCCATCTACCTCTCCCTTTCCCCCTCCTCCTCCCCCTTCCCTTTTGGTAACCACTAGTCTATTGTCCATGTCCATGAGTCTCTGTTTGAAAAAACATTTTAAATAAAGAAAAGAGGCAAGACACAGATGAAAGAAAGACATTAACTCACATACTACTAACAAAGAAGAAAATCTCAGAATATATGAAAATTTTCTACATATCAATAAGAAAAATTCAGAAAACCCAAAAGAAAATATTATAGGCAAGTGACTTTTATAGGTGCTTTATATATGACTAGAACATGTACAAAAGATTAATCATTAATAGCAAAATGTCAAATAAAATTACAAAGAAATGCTACTGTACACATGAGATTGGCAAAAAAATGAAAATGGTAATGCTAAGGATTATTAATGATGGAGAACTCATTTATATTTCTGGATAAAATGTAAATTGAAAAAGAGTTTGTCTCATCTAATAAAGTTGGAAGTATACATCTCCTATAACCTAGAGAAACTTGTACGTATGTGTATACAAGGAAATGTACCAAGGAATGTTTGTGGCAGTATTGTTTATAATAGTTAGAAATAGAACATCCCATACATCATAAAAAGTAGCATGCCTAAATACATTGTGGTATGTTCTTCCAATGTAATTTCATATAGAATAAACAATGCTACGTAAAATAAAATGGCTGTATCTCCAATGTTGAGTGAATTCAACAAATTAGAAGGAATACACACAGTATGACTAACTATAAATAGATCACAATAAAAATGTATATTCTTTTAGTTATATTAATAATACAAAAATAAAATACTTATCACAAAAGTCATGATAATAAATAGAGTTAAATAATCAGCAATGGCAAGAAGGGGATGAAAAATAGATTTAGAGGAAAGCAAAAGGATTAGGTTACCTGTTTTGGGTATTTATTTCAATAACTTGGTTCATTTAAATTCAACATATATTTAAAATTCTGCACTCAGAATAAAAGTTAGATGCCTGATATGTATAGATAAATAAATTCTCAAAGAATATGAAAAATGGTAAAGATAGGGAAATGAAGAAATAGTGAAAGAATTTTTCAGGACAAAAAGATCATATAAGAAATACAAAAAATAATACATATATATGAGAGGAAAACATTAGCATTACTAGAAGGTATTCACTAATCCTTTATATTCAGTCATATATAAATTTATTCAACAAATATTTATTGCTTCTATTTTGACTATTTGGATTAGGAAGGAAACAGTAGGAAAAAAAAGACAGTAGACAGGTCTGAAAAACTTTGGATAGAGAATTAATGAGGGTTTGGTGGTGATTTGATATGTAGCAGAAAAGAAGGTAGTCTCAAGGATGATAATTGGGCTTTCTCTGTGCACCTCCCAAAGAGTGGGGACCACTGATAGGGATAGTATGACCCGTGAAGCAGCATATTTGGCCAACTAGAAGGAGGAAAGAGGCAGGGTTGCAAAAAAGATAGAAAGCTTTTGTGAGATGCCTGCAAAAACTGAAAAATATAGACATCAATTATGTTATAGAATATTTGTGTCTGGAGTTACGAGAAAATAGTTCGAAAATATACATAGGGGGATTATCGATATTGAAATGCTCTTAAATACACAAGAATGTATACAATTACATAAGGAAAGCATGTTCATTTTGTCATGAGAAGCCCCAAGGGCTAAGTTCTGAAGAAATACAATATGCAGAAGTGAGATTAGAAAGGAAGACTTTAGCAAAGGAGATAGAGAGAAAACTAAGAGTGCAATTTCACTGAAGAGAAAAGTGTTTCAAGAAGGACAGGTTAAGAGTAGTTACCTGCAGCCTTTTTTGAAGATTTGATATACAAAATCACAGGTAGGATTCTGAATGGTAGAATTGATAGTAAATGGCTTTTCCTAGAGAGGAAACACTGAAAAGAGGGAGAGAAGTGGAAAACTACATGACCTGTCTCATAGGTATTTGAATGTGGATTTGGGTGGATATTATCTAAACTAGAGGGAGGCGTTCTACACACATGCAAGTGAGAGTAAATGAGTAAAGGGATTTATATTCTGTCTGTTTATTTTTATGGGTTTGTTTCACTTTTGTAACTACATGACTAGGAAAGAGGTGAGTCAGAAATTACAGCTGTCTTTAGAGATTACAAATTTCTCATAATGCGGTATTATAACGTATCTTTATGAGTTTAAGACAGAGTTTGATGAAATTTAGGGTTCACACATTTTAAAGAACAAACTACTTTGGAGGGCAAAACAAATACTGATTGATTGTGCTCCATCTTTCTGAATTAATAGAATCTGGTTCAGTGATACTAGGTTTCCTCTGTTTCACGATCTATTTGAATAGACTCAGGAGCAGGGTGTCTATTAAAAATGGTAATTTTTCAGTAGTAATTTCTTATTTAAAACAAAGCTTTATATTTTGTTAAAAAGAAAAACTGTTTATAATATTTTAGGCTATATCTAAAATCTTCAAATCATGCTTGTTGGTTCTAGATTCAAATTGTACCCCAGAATGTTCACATATAAATGCCACATAAATTTTGGAAAGCTTTAGAGCTTTCAAACACTAAAAAAGAATACAACTTAGGAGTCACAAAACAGCTTAAAATGCTGTCTTCATTTTTATCGAAATATGTGTATAAAATTTCTCTTTAATTGTCTTCTAAATTTATATAAGGCATAAATGGTGTGGTTTTAAGAATCTAATGCTAGTTAGCTAGGAAATACATTGATAATTTTGAGCAATATACAAAATGACAAGAACATTATTACATTTATCGAAAGAATTTTCTATAAATTTGCAAAACTATTTTCCTGAATGCTTTGTATTCTAACTCTACATAGTTTTAGGAATTATGAATGCTGGCTTGATTTTTGTGGCAGGTGACCGAAGATAATTCTTTGGCTAATGGACTAGGATTTTTTATTATTATTATTATTAATTATTATTATTTGTTAACAGATAATATAATCATATAGAAGGTATTTGCTTCTGTGAGTGGAATTACAATTATGTTAGACTTTCCCCTTGATTCTGGTTTCATGTGCTGACATTAATGTGGTCAGATGCTAAAAGCAGTAGCTGTTTCTACTACCCAGTAGGTGGTGCTTTCAACCAGAGATTGACAATTCTGGCTCTGCTTTTACTCTCTAGAACCTCATCTTAATAACTATTCTTCAAAGATTCATTTGAAATCAATTGATTTGAAAAATGTACTTGTCTTTTCATGGTGACTCTCGAAGTACATCAATAATGAGGAAATACTAGTAGTTTAAAATGACAATATCTAATTAAGCACGTTTAAAAAGAAATAAAATACAAAAGAACAATAAAAATAAGATTCTCCATCCATTTTTTTTGTGACTTAACTTTTTTCTTTATTTCTTTTGTAGTACTAGCAGAACTACTAATAAGAAAAAATGGTTCCTTTTGATGGCATTCATTTTACCTATTCTTGATACATTTGTCAAATTTTCCTTCACAAAAGCAGATTCTTGGTACTATAGCAAAAAGCATAGGAAGCTTCATTCATTTTCCACTCTCTAGTGGGAAACATGTTTAACTTCACAAAGTTTTGTGAAGCTTTGATAATGAGGGAAGTGACACTTTTGATGTCAAAGTGCCTAATGCATGCTTTTGGGCTGTACATAAATTATACTTGCTGAGAGCCAAAGGTTCACCTCTTCTGGTGAGTTAGATCTCTCATTCTAATCACTTTACCTTGTATTACAGAAGTATGTGGGAGGATTTGTTTAAAAGAAATCAGAGTATGGGAGAAAAGACAGGAAGTTGGTTGGCTTTGAATTATCTTGTATTATGAAATATATAAGGATCAGAGAAATTAGGATGGGGAAATGTGTAACTTGTATTTACATTTGATCTTGAGTCTTCTTAATCTCTAATCACTATTGAGGAAGATAATTATGGTTTTAACTCTTACTTTTTTATTCCAGTCTGAAAGCACTGACACTTAAACTTTTCCTGCAAATTTAGAACTTAATGATTATAGATATATGCATGTGCTGCCTGGTGATTCTCAAACTTGGCTCAGCCTGAGAAAAATCTGTGCTTTCTCCCCTAGCTCTTGAAATCCAAATTTTGAAACTGCAACCTCAAAATTCTTATTCAGTAGATCTGGTATAGATCCAGATTTACAGGTAATTTTGAGAACTTCCGTCAAATAATTTTCATGAATATTCTCAGACTTATAAAATACTAATAGAATAATATAAGTCCTCCCCAGTCATTCTGGTAAGCATCCGAAACATGAGATCTCTTTATACTTGCTTGGGTGAAGGGCATGCCAGCATCAAGTCATTAGAGTTTAAATATGTTAAATATATTCTATTTCTTTCTTAAAATGAATATTGTCTATAATATTTGTGCATCATTCACTCAGAAATGTGATGTTGCTTGAAGAAGGGAAGGGGTAGTCAGACTTAATGAAGTGTTTTCTGACTCATGAACTTCTGTCTCTAAATCCAAAGGAGGTACATGTGCTGTGCCTTTTTAATTCCTTCTTGCTATAGCTCAGTTCATTTATTCTTGGAGCTCAAAAAAGTATTTTCTTGTGCTCTTAAATGTAGGAGTTTAATCACGTAAGCGATATTAACATTTTCCATTACAAAATAATAAAATATTAAGAAGTTGCATTAATGCAAATTGCTATATATCATATCCATACACAATAATAGTTTATGTCATCTATTTGATTCTAAAACTTCCTAGATTTATTCAATGTTAAATGATTCACCTATGAAAATTGAGGTGAAGACAAAAACAAAACAAAAAGGTGAATATTCTGTTTCATCTCTGCAACTTAATGTCTATGTTTTCCAGTAACTTTTTAAAACTATTTCTGTCAGGTTTAGGGGAACTTGAAGGGACACGGTTAATAGCACCACCCCTTTTATGTCCCCCAAAATGGCTAAACTAATTTACAAAATAAATAAGGAGAGATAAAGCTATGAAGACACAAATATCAACTATTATTCATAAAATTTGACATTGGAAAATCTGGATTATATCTCTGCACAGTGGTCTTTTAACATTGGATTCTACAACTAGTCACAACTTATTCATCTGGTAATCAACAAGACTGGAAAACTGCTCTGAGTTTTATTTCTGTTTCATTTATTTTGTTTTTTAGATTCCACATAAAAGTGAAATCATATGGTATTTGTCTTTCTCTGTCTGACTTATTTCACTTAGCATAGTAACCAGATTTAATGCAAATTTGTTACAAACTATCCGAGATACAAATACCCTACTAGAATAAAACAAAATTCTGGAACAGGGAATATAAAATAACCAAAGCTCACTCTTTAATAACTTTTATCAAGCATTCACAGGGGATTGTTCTTTTTGCCTAACAGGAGTTGAATAAGGCTCTGGATTGAATTAACATCTCTCGATATTATATCAATTAAAGGCATAAGTTGGGTCCTTGTGTAAATACAAATTGACTTTTATTTATAAAAATAAAATTAGTAATTACAAAGCCTGTATTTTTATAATTTAGATCTGTCATATGATATTTATAATAAAATCATTAGCACGGCCTCAGTTTTGCAATGAAGAATAAGAAGAGCTACACATGCAAAGCAAAATGATTTTGTTTTTATCATAAATCACCCAGAAACACTTTTTTTTTAAAATTAGAGCCTTAACATACTGACCAAGTGATTATAGTATTTCTGAGTCAATGAATGAGGTGATGTATGCTTTATTGATAGAAATTTTGAAACCATAGCATGTCAACAACATTTGGTTTGTGTTTGTTGTTTTTCTAATATTTAGAAACCAGTACTTGAAAGAAACCCTAATTAAAATGCCATTA
>NW_006432669.1:5323919-5324262 GCF_000325575.1 Pteropus alecto
AACAGAGAAGTTAATGATAGGTGTCATTAGCCCTGAGAGGCGATACGTATTCTGTTTTTCAGGTTTTTTGATCTTTAGTATATGTAACCAGATTTCCTTTTCTCATATGTGATTAACCTGATTAAGGCAAAGCATCATGTAGGCTCTTTCGGAGACCGTAGGAATGTGTGTGTATGAGGACAGTCTGTTGCCATTACTGGAGCTGTCGCCACTGCCTTCCTCGTGGGATGGAATTGTGAAATCAACCTATCAGCAGTAGGACTGGCATCTTAAAATAAAGCAGGCCGAAAGATCGTGGCCCTGGCCCCTGCCGTGTAGTTTTTTTTTTTTCTCTGAGGCCCAT
>NW_006432669.1:5324284-5326238 GCF_000325575.1 Pteropus alecto
TCGACATCCACTAACAGATAGCAGTCACTCAGACTTTAGTAAAGATACTAAAGGGTGAGAAAACCCATTCCTCTTGTATGAATGGTTCTGCAGCAAGGCAACCCTTCATTGCTATTGCTTTAAGCAGGATCAGTTTTGAGGACAATTGAAGGAATTAGAATGTGAACTAGATATTAGATGATACTATGGCATTATTCATATTTGTGATGTCATAACAGTATTACAGTTTTGTAGGAAAATGTCCTTATTTATTGGCGCTGTTTGCTGAACTGTTTCAGAGTGAAGTATCGTGATATCTTCACATGGGTTACTTTCAGATGGCTTGGCAAAGATGTACTTATATTTAATGTATTTATTATCTATATACAAAGAAAAAGCAAATGTGGCAAAATATTAATTGTTGAATCAAAAAGGATATATGAGTGTTCACTGCACTATTTGTTCAACTTTTTGTATACTCGACATTTAAAAAATGGTAGGGAAAAATAGTTTTGCCTAGAGGCATTTGGCTCTGAGGGAGGAGTGATGGCTACATTCCATCACTTCTGCTCCTGTCATGAAGGCACAAAGCAGACACATGCTCACTGTGCGTATAAGAGGAAAAAACGAGCCAGACTATCAATTTCAAATTTACCCTTCTAAATTTACTAATCAGGGCAAGTCACTTCTCCATTTTTAGGGAGGAATGAGTTAAAGGCAGAGAGAAGCAAGGGACTTTATGCAATTAATACTAATAAAAAAATACAGCAGTAATAAGGAGAAAAAGTCCTCTCTACAGTACCCTAGATATTTGTTCTTATAATAATTTTTGTATAACTGCGAAATCCTTAGCCAGACTAAGGAGATGAGCAGTTTATCAGGATATGTTCTAGAATCTTTGTTCAACAGTTTAATTTTCTCTAACAAGAACACTAAATAAGTCAGAAGAGACTATTAATTAAATCATTATGTATCCAAGTTTGAAAACTTTCTCTATATTCTATTTTCTATCAAAAATTATATCCAACCACATCATCCTAGAGATCCTAACAGAAATTCTACAGTAAGATTAAATTTTAACTTGATACTTTAATAATAAAATGCCAAAGTGAAGATGTTCCAAATCCGATTATAATTCCTTTTACCACCATGAAATCTCAGATAAATTAAAATTCGAATAGTTTATCTCACCACAAATTAAATTCCTAAGACATTAGAATCCCAAAGAATTAAATCCAAAATCAAAGTATCTTGACCTTTGAGTAAAAATCCAAACAAAATTGTTTTCTCATTTTTTATTCTTTTGAGTCTCTGCTGGAAATATTGCCAAAGTCTGAATTCAGTGGGGATCCATTCGATAGTTTCAGCCTGTGCTGTTTTATAGTGCACTGAATATAATTTTTTCAAAGTTTTAAAGTTCTATTATTTCAGTACCAACCCTCTACCTCTTTTTAAAAGATTGTTGTCCATTTCTCCTATAAAATATTATTAACTCTTCATCATTATCTTTGTTTCTCAAACCCATCAATCTGTTCATTACTTCGATCTACTGCACAGTAGAACATCTCTAAGGAGTTTTCACTACTGTTGAGCTCTTAAGCTCCTCATATTCTCTTCTGAAATTACTCCAAACTGTCATCCCTAGCATTTTGATAACTGCTCATGTCGCTGTTACCCCTTTCCTCCATATTGTCAAATCTAATAGTCAATTCTTAGTGATTACTCAGTACCCAGTTTTAGCAGTATCTGTCACACTTAATCACTGTCTTTTTCATAAAACATTTTATTCATCTGATCACCCCACTGTCTTAAGTTTTTTTTTTCCTGCCTTACTCACTGTCCTTCTCTCGATTCTTTTCTAACTTCTCTCCCTCTTTCAACCCATTGCCATTTCAATAGCTCCAGGGCCTAGTTTTCAGACTTTCTTTCTTTCTGTATTTTCTATCTCACTCGGTGATATTATCTAGTGTCTGGA
>NW_006432669.1:5326280-5375396 GCF_000325575.1 Pteropus alecto
ATGTCTCTCATGTTCACGAGTAAGCTACAAGAGGACTGGTGCATTGTTTGCCTCGCTGTTGTTTACCATTACTCAGAAGATTGCCTAGCTCAGATAAAGCACTCATTAAATACTCCAAATATTCAAGCTAGTTTTCATATAAGAGGTAGAGTAATTTTCCTAAATTGCCATTTGATTTGATCACATATATCTATATATTTTTTGCTTCAAGATTCTTTAGCAGCTGTCCAGTATTTTTGAAATAAAGTTATAGCTCCTTAGTGAGGTACACAGATCTTCCAATTGTTCAACCTCAAGTTATTTTGCTAACATTACTTTTAGTCACTTCCACCTTATATGCTATACTATTACTGTGAACCACCTACTTTTCCCAAAATATGCCTCATTTTTTTTTCTGGACTGTTATTTGTAAGTGTTGTTTTCTTTGCCAGGGTACACACCCTTAGCTGTACACCTATCTAATATTTCCCTTAGTACCTCACTTAGATATCAACTATGAAAGCTGGCTAAGTTTTCTCTTATGTGCTTCAATAGTAGTATCTCTAGTGACCCACTTATTGCACTGCATTAAAAGCGTATACTGAATAAGGTATAATCATAGATACTAGACCCACTTACCTAGTTTAAAAAGAAATAACTTTAAATAGATTGTTAGGTACTTAGAAAATTGTAAGAAGATCTAGGAGAAGAGACATATAATCGTATTCATGACTCACAAATAAAACTTCCACCATACTATTGCTTCAGATCCATGCCTTGCCTGCTACAACCAACATATGCAAAATGAATACCTCTTTGCTACAATTTCACTCCCTACTCAATCTGGGTCCAAATTCAATACTTTTAAAACTACATTTTATTGGAGCCTCCTTTAAATCCAAATCCCTAGCATCAAGATAGACTAGGAAATGTATCTTTCAGTTTTCCAATCTCTTTTGTACAGGAAGACAGCTTAGAAAAAAAAATGGAACAGAAATGAAAATTCAATCCACTGTATTCTTTACTTGTTTTTCTTTGTATTTTCCCATTAGATTATAAGTGCCATGACTGTTTCTTCCTTATTGTTATAGCCTCAGCACAAAATATAGTGCCTTGAGTATAATATATTTTTAATAAATATAATAAATTGGTTTTTTTCTCATTTTCCCTCAGAATAAGACCCTGTACTCAAAATTCATTAAGTCACAGAGATCATCAATTTAAAAATTCATGTTTAATATGTCCTAGCAAACTATCACAAAATATATCAGAAAGCAGGCAGTAGCTTTACAGTTATCAGAGGCTATTTGGCCAAGTCTATTAAGACTTGTCTGGTTCCATATAACTAAACCTGGAGATCAGGATGCCACAGCAGAAATGGTAGAGGGGGAAAGTTAATTAACTTCACTTCTAGTAGTCATATGGCTATAGTTATTTCTCAGCCTTTCAGAGAATCATTTCCAGGATCCAAGGAGACTACTTTGTCCCGACAATTCTTAGTCTCTTTGCTCGGTCATTAAAATCTCTGAATTTCCTGATATGTAGCACATAGCTTCAGATAATATTTAGACAACTTAAAGTCATTGGTCTGTTCTTGTCAGAATCTTTTTAGGTGCAAACGATTTAAAAAAATAGCTCAAACTGACTGAAGCAAGAAAAATCAAATAAGAAAAGTAGTAGTAGTAATAGCAGCAGCAGTAGTAGTAGTAGCAGTAGTTCCACGTGAGGCATTATTGTACTGATAATAAAGATGTTTGGGACATTTCCCCCTCATTTTCCTTTTTTGCTTTGTCTGTTAATTCCATTCTCAGAATGCTTTTCCCCACGTCAGTTCTTTCAGCAACTGGAAACATTAATGGAAAGAGTCTCTTTACATTTGCCCCAAAAGATTTTGAGAATTAAATATCATTGATCCTGTTCCACTACTTGGATCATTCACTGTGATCAAAGAGTAAAACACTCTGATTGGTGATCTCTGGGTAAGAAGTTATGAGAGTAGAGTCAATCCCATCAAATTTCAATAATTCTCTTAGATAGATTGGAAAGTGTCATTTTTCAATAGAAATTTCAGTTTTACTTACCAGAATGAAAGGAAATAGACATTGAACAGCTGAGAAAAAAACAAACCAAGAGTTTGTGCTTTTCCCCCTCCTCCAGCTTTTTATGCACTCAACTGAATGTCTCTATGTGGCCTCCTAGAACAAAGTGAGAACTTTAACAAAGATAGAAAATATAAGTATCAAACTGAAGTCAGAGACCTAAGGAATACAATCACTAAACTGAAAAATACCCTAAAGAGATTCAACAAAAAAAAAAGTAGATGAAGCAGAAGAAGGAATTAGTAAACTTGAGGACATTGGCACTCCCCAATCAGAGCAGCCAAAAGAAAAATTTAAAAAAGTGAACACAATTTAAGGGACTTATGGGACACCATCAAGTGGACTAACACTTGCATTATAGGGGTTTCAAGAAAAGAGAAAGTGAAAGGGAAAAAAAAAAAAACTTATTTGAAGAAATAATGGTTGAAAATTCTCCTAACCTGGAGGAGGAAACAGACATCCAGATCCAGGAAGCTCATATAGTTCCAAATAAGAGGAACTATAAGTTTTGGATGCAGCAAAAGCAGTGCTAAAAGCAAAGTTTATAGCAATAAATGCCTACACCAAGAAACAAGAAAATCCCAAATAAAAAACCTAACTTTACACCTCAAGGAACTTGAAAAAAAAAGAAATGAAGCCCAAAGTTAGAAGGAAATAAATAATATCAAAGCAGAAATAAATAAAATAAATCCATTCTCCATCCTTCTCTATAATTATTCCTGTCTCCAGGCTTGTGTGAACAGCATCAAAGGGCTTCTTCATTCTCTAGTTTCAGTTGCCTTCTGCCTTTAAAAATCCCCAGACAAGCATCATAATGAGGGAAGAAACAGAGGTTGGAAAGTTATGTCTCTCCCTATGGAACTGCTTTGTGCTGTAAAGACCCCAACTCTTCATAACATTGCTTTCTTTCTGATAATTTATTACTCCCCTCATCATTAGAACTTGGAGGATATGTCACTTTAGTCTTCCAAGAAGCAGATGCCAAGATTGAGCTAGAGGTGCAAGGGATTTACTGGAGAGAAATCACATGAAAAATAAGTGCAGTAGATAGGGATAGCTCAGAATATGATGCAGATCTTAAAACTGTGCATGGAGAAGGGGAAGAAAAGAGAATAAGTAGATAGGTTCTCAGATTAGAGCACAGTTCAATGCCAGACTGATGGAGAGTTTCCTATCCAATGCTGCCTGTCAGGAGTGTACTACATCTCATAAACTTAGGCCAGTTTTAGTACACTTATCATACACGGACATTGGCTGAGAGCAGTCAGAAAAAGAGTGGACTTGTTGAAAAAATATTGGGTCTAATAAAATAGAAGCTCGAGCCGTCACTTGCATATGTGTCCTACAATAATTTCTCTTGAAGGAGATCCAAAAGGGGCATTTCCATGACTGTCATGAAGTGGTGACATTCCTTGTTATTACACTTCACTATCTTTTATGGATTTACTACACCCTGTTTATACCTTTGTAATACACACAAAAAACGAGTGTACCATGTATTTACTATAGAGAATCTGTCTGATACAGACACCATTTATATTTAGGTTTTCTTTATTTTTCCAAAGAAGAACTATCTAGTTGAATGGCTCCTTCAGCTTAAAAGGAAAACACTGGAAAAATAAACAGTAATAATTTCAGAAATTACAATTTAGCAATTTCATGGAACTTTTAAAAGCTTTTGTCCACTTTAATAAAAGCACAATGAAAACATATAAATAAGACATAACACTAAAGAATATTGATGTTATAAATGTGATCTCAGTAGAGCTAACTGTTGAAAAATAATTAGATCCTTTAAAATAATTATTTTGAGTTAATGGATTTTATGCAAAATCAAGACGTCTGTTATTAGTATAATATAGTCCTCTGATGAAAAACACTGAAATATTTATAAACATAAAAAAGAAAAGTGGGAACAGAGGAATGAGATCTGGGTACCTGACAGAGATGTTGGTGTGAAACGACACTAGGCTTCAATTTTTAGAATGCAGTATGAAATCATTTATCTTTTCAAACAAATTTTAATTGAATGCCTACCATGTGCCAGAAAAGATATAGATATGGCCAACATATGCGCGCGCACACACACACACACACACACAGTTCCTGATTTCAGGAAGTTTATATTTTAGTGTAAATAAAATTAAGATATAAATAACCATGTCATCCCAATACAGAAAAATCATTTCTAAGCTACCCAATACCTTAGAAATCCATCTAATTTAATCATGGCATTATATATTGATGAACAAAATACAATAAAATAAAATCTTTTAAAGGAAGAGACAAAACTAGCACTTTAATTACATGAAACTGAGATGAGGAGAGCATGCACAAACCAAACCAAAAGAATATGAATGTTTTCTACAGTTTTTTAGGCTTAACTTCACCAACTTTGTCTTCCAAAGACTAATAATGAGGTTACACGGCAAATGCCAATTTATAACACAAACCTCCTCTTCATTTCAAATTGTTCTTCAAATTGTCCATACATTTTCCTTTTATTCTGTGAGGAAGAAATAGTATTTTTAAGGATAATTCCTCCTCTTAATGAGTCCTGCACCTACCTTCAAATGGGTTCCTTGAAATTTTATATATGTCTTCCAATGGTTATTTTATTGTCTCTCTTCTTTCCCACTTCTTGTAAGTCAGCTTGCCTATGGCACACTGTTACATATTTTTCTAAAACTCTCACCAATATTCCAATAAATCAACTAGATATAATTTATTGTAGTTTATAAGGGTTCTCAAACACAAGATAAATGGTCGAGATCCTGTCATTTTTCTGTATCAAAAGAAGGGCAATGCCACATTAGCTCATCACCTTACAAATTCTCCTTCACTAAGCTGCCTTTTATCATAAGCTTAGCATTTATTGAGAATCATTAACAAAAATAGCCATATGAAAATGTATTCTGCATTTTCTCTATAAAGGTGATAAGAGTCATTATCTACTTTGTAGTTCAAATATTCTATATTAGGTCTCATGTGAAAAATGTGTTAAAATGCATGAGTTCACTTTGTCTTCACTGAGGAAACTGCGAGTTTTCCACTTTCTGAAAACTGTCATGCAATTTCTGGCTATTATTTTTTATTTTGGTTGTTCAGATTCTCATCTGATATTCCATTACAGCAACAATATTAATTTTATTGTTTAATATTTTGACCATACTCTATATCAAGCTTAGTAAATACTGAGTTGGTGATACTTAAAAATGGACCTGGGCCTCTAGAATAAATCCTTAACATAAGATTATCTATCCATCTGTTTATTGATGGATGGATGAATAGATATAGGTAATGTGAGGGTCATTTTTATATAGCACGTAGTTGAATAAAAGCAAATAACATGAATTAAAAAGATAATGCAACTAGCCATTGTCATTTTGGAGCTTCAAGATCTAAAGTGTATCCACTTGTGCTACCTCATAACTTACAAGGAAGTCAGGGTGCCTAAGGCCAAACAGCAAGCGGGACCCAGGAAAGTAGCACTGTCTGGTGGTAAATTAGACCCAGGGTTCCTGTGTGGAAAGCATTTCGGATTATTCCTCAACGCCTTGGCCTTTTGGGGGACAGTATCAAAGAATATTCCAGAAAGAGTAGGGGCCATTTTAGGGCAGTATGTGGGACCAGACTTCCAAAGGAAACCGTTTGATAAATGAACCAGTTTATAAAAAGAAGCAAAACTGACAACCCTGCTAGTTGTTAAGAGTATTTTATAAAGAGCCTTTCTCATGGATGCTGTTCTCATAGATAATGGGCAAAGCTCCATTCCAGAAACAAGCACTATAGGATAACATTTCCCAGACTTACTATTCTTTCCGCATTCGCCCAGCTTTAATGAAACATAATTGATCTACAACATTGTATAAATTCAAGGTGTACAATGTGATTTTATGATTCATAGATATGTTATGAGATGATTACCATAATAAAGTTAGTTAACATATCCTTCACCTAAGTACCATTTGTTGTCGTTACAGGAACACTTTAGATCTATCTACTCTCTTAGCAACTTTCAATTGTACAACACAGTTGTTAACTGTAGTCACAGATATCCATCAGATCCTCAGACTTATTCCTCTTATGACTGAAAGTTTGTACAATTTAACCAAAATCTCATTTTCTTCACCCACTAGCCCCTGGCAGACACCAATATACTGTTTTTATGAGCTCAGCTCTTTGAGATTTTACAGTTAGGTGAGATCACACATATTTGTCTTTCTCTGACTTATTTTGCTGAGCCTGATGCCCTCAAGGTTTATCCATATTGTCACAAATGGCAGGATTTCCTTTTTTTGTGTGTGGCTGAATTATATTTTATTTTAAATACACACACATAAACACAGCCACCCACACATATGTCTTTATCCATTTGTCCATCAATGGGAAGTTCACATACCACCTGCTTGGGGTTCTTGGGCATATATGAAAGAAGTTGCTCATGGATTCTGTCCCTGCATGGAAGTCTTACCTCTTACTGGCTCATTCTGCTGGCTTCTTTGGGGATACCTTATTTTGTCCACCTCTGGGTGGTATTATCATTTCAAGCAAGCTCAGACCCTGGGGTTTGATGTGAGTACCCCTTGGCTGTTACCCTGACTGGAACTTTCCCTGCTAACTGCCTCAGGTTCTTCAGTTTGTTCAAATAGTTTCAATCTCTTCCTAGGCAGGATGCCAACACCCAGACTCACGTGATTTCAGACTGTTTCTTTATCTTTTGGAACTTCATATACCCCTGCTACATTCTTTAACCACTTCAACACTAAGCAGTTTCAACTTTATCCACTGGGTGACAATTTGATGTCCATCTTTTTGCCAATTCAACTTCTAGTACATCTGTCAGAGATTTCCACAGAATAGCTTCTCACATGCTCTTTTACTAGAGCTGGTCTGAGTTCAGTAGTTACTATTTACAACCCAGATCCATGCCCTGTATATGCTCACTTTGCTCCAGAGCTTAGTCTGCACTCTCTGTTATAAACCTTTTTGCCATATACTAACTTCAACAACTTCCCCTCACTTCCTGCCTTAGTCACTATGGTGTTGTTATTAACAGAGCCCCTTAACTGGGTATATATTCTTATAAATTATGTTGGAAGTTTTTCTATGTATTTTTTAATTTACATAATTATTGATGTACTATAAATCTCAGTCTACCTCTATTTTTTATTAAAGAAAATGTTTTCAATACATATCCACAACTATTTTTCATTTATTGATACATATTTATTTGTAGTATTTATATTATATATCTAAAATTTGCTTTATATGCCGCTTTCTTTCCTAATATTGTTTATTTGCATTTTCCACTTGTTAAAAATCTTACTAGAGTTTTATGTATGTTAGTCATTTTTCTCAAGAATAAACTTTTAACTCATTGATCCCTTGTATCTTTATTTTGTATTTGATTAATTTCTCTTATTTAATTTCTTCTAATTTATTTTGGACTTATTTTTAATAGCATAACTTTTTAATTAGGACATTTATTTCATTAACCTTTAGGCTTTATTCTTTTTTGAACATAAGCATTTAATGTTATCAATTTCCTTTGAAATAGACTGAAATAGCTGTATCCCACAGTTACAATAGTACTTTTTAAGCAGTTACTATTTCTTAAGGTAAAAAATCATGTCTTTACTTTTTTTTTGCTACTATTCTAAGAACAGTTTTAGGCACAGCACAAATGCCTTTGCAGTTATATCTTCTATTGTTAAATTACACATATAATGCTCTAATTATTGTTGAAGTTATAATAAACTAATTAAAATTAAAATTAGGTATTTATATTATTTAAAGAGTATAATACCATAGAAATAATCCATTTGTAAGATTCACATAAAAATAACAACTACAAAATGCTCTTCTAGGAGTTATAATTTTATCCTGTCTCAATTTAAGCCAAAATATAGTCTCTTAAGAACCATCAATTTCTTAAACTGACAATATACAAGATTTCTCTTGAAGAGAGCCCACAGACACTCAAGTTTCATAGAGAGAGTCTAAAAGCCTAGATCATTCATTTTAAGGTAAAATTAACTGAGAAGGAAATCCTATTTTCAGGATGCAGTGGTAGTGGAAAATCTATCTCACGGACTTCCATATATGCCTCCTTGAGAAGGGTGAGAAAGAAGGTCTTTGTTTTATGAACTGTCTCTTTAGATCCACCGGCTACAATAAACCTGAGACTGAGGAAATAGGTATGTAAACATAGACTGGTAGCATGGAGGGAAGGAGAAAGGAAAGCCCTACTTTCAGATGAACGTGTCCCCCACATCTTTGGTTGAAGAGCCATAGAAAAGATTATTTTTGGACAGATGCATCATTTAGGAAAACTACTTGTGATGTGGTGACTTTCTAGTCATCATCTAGTGACTGGATAGTTCTTATCATCTCAGCCATCACCTCCCTCTTGTTCTGCACATCTGCACCTCTCTTCATTCAGCTATTGTACTTGGAAAGTTATTGACTCCTTGAGTACTGAGTTGGTCCTCTTCAGCTTTTTTATTTTTTCTCCAAACTCCTTTTTTCTCATGATTTTCTCTAGGTTAGTATTTTCTAAAGATAACTTCAGTTCTGCCTATATCTTTGAAAAAGAACTAAGCTTGACCAGAATATTACATTTTTCTGAATCAATTTTGTAAGAGTTTACACAAGTATTTTCTTTTTATATAAAGTCTAAACAAAAATAAGAAACCCAAAAAGCTGAAGAAATAAGAAAATACCACTGAGAACCATAGAAAGCCACAGATTTTGAGGTCTAGCTTCATGTCATTCAATAGCATGGCTATTTCCTTGTGCAATTCCTCATGGATCTGCATGGAGTCAAGGCCTACTATGGTTTGCAGGCCCACCATGGTGGCTCTGCTCAAAGAAGAGCTCATTCTAGAAAAATATGGCTCTAGAGGTTGGCTCCAAACTGCACAATGCCCCAGCATTCCACTTAGAACCCAACACTTTCTGTAAAACAAGACAAAATACAAATAGAGCTGGTCTAAGGAAGGATGGCTACAGTAAGAATGGGAATGCTTTAAGTATCTAGTATTCCCTCCTCTCTGTCTTCCTCGCCTGCTCTAAAAAATATTTAAAATTTTCAATGTAAGGATATTTAGAGAGAACAAAACAATGAGCACACAAATAGATACATATCTACTAACCACAGTCAACAATTTTTAGCATTTTCCCATATTTGCTTCACCTTTCTCTCTCAATAACTCTTTCCTGAAACATTTCAAAGCAAATTACAGATATTTTGACACTTTAACAAGTTTCACTAAAAATAAAGATATGCACTTTCATTAAACTGTTATACCATTATCATACGTAAAAAAAATTAAAAATTCTATAATATCTCCTAATAGTCACTCTAAATTCAAATTTCCCTTATTATTTCAAACATATATTTCAAAGCCTTATTTTTGAAGTAGGATTCAATCAATAATAATAAATTCACTGGGTGGTTATATCTCTCGAGTCTCTTTTTATAAATTGCTTTTGAAGTGTAATGAGCATACTTTTGAGTCTTTTAAATCTATCTAAATAAACTTAGAACAGTTCATCATCTTTTTACATTCTTTTGAGGTACAGCATATAAACTCTGAAGTGTACTGCTCCTAAGTATACATATAGATTCATTTTTTGACCTCTCAGATAAAAATAGAATATATTTCAATACCCTAGGCTCTCTCTTCATCCCCAAGCCTACCCACTCTAGAGTAACCAATCTTTTTAATTATGTTTGAGTTGTAATTTATATAACGTGGGCCCTATGTATTTTAAGTGTACAGCTCAATTAATCTTTGGATGTGTGTATACCTATGTGGCTACCTCTCTCCCACCTAGACATTTCTGGTACTCCAAAGGACTCCTTTATGACCACTCATGGTTTTCCCTAACTCCACAAAAAGGCAGTTCTTTGTTTTCTGGCATCACATATTGATTTTGTGTTTTGCATTGTATATAGATGGGATTACGCAGTGCATAATTTTTGCATCTATTTTCTTTAATTCAGTGTTAATTCCATCAGATAAGTTCACATTATATGTATTGTTTATTCATCCTTTCTCTTGTTGCTAGATGGTATTCCATTGTGTATGACACATACTTTTTATTTTAAAAAATGGTCATGTTTAGAGGATTCTAAGGAACTTTTTTTTTTTTTTGAAACAGTTAAGGAAAGTAAAACAACCAAATACTTATTCTATTTTTCCTATATAAAGTGTACCACTGGGTAACCAAACAGAAAATGGGAAGTTTCTCTTTATAAAAGTATTCAAGCTAATAATTGAAGAAGTGATAAAAATATAATACGTCACTTTGAAATAAAGAACATTAAGTAATGTTCATCAATTGGTCACTGATATAAAAATGAGACAACTGGACATTTTACTTCCTCTTGGAAGTACAATATATCACCTACAAACTTTTTTTTTTTTAAGACCTGAAAATGATCAAAGATAATCTAATTACTAATTTACAGGAAAATATAATAGGTGACATCATGAGGATAAAATGAGCAAATTCAAAATACAGAAACTATACAAAACAGGCAACCTGGGTTCTTCAACAAACAAATTTCAAGGGAAAAAAACACAGTAATAACTCAAAGACTAAAATATATTTCTTGAGATAAAACTAAATGCAAATATGTACTTATCATAGCCACTAAGAAATAGAGAAAAGCTTTTCCGTTGATATAAAAAAAAAAAAATATTGTCCTATATAATTCTCCATCTGACCACTTGTTTCCCATATGATTTGCTTTGCTGAACTCTTTTTCCGGTTTTTGGGGTATGTACTATTCCCTCTATCTCAATCAGTTGGCATTTGTGGTACTATTATTCTTATTTCAGGTTTTACTCAACCTCTCAGCAAGATCAGCTTATTGACATATACATGTATTTTGTGATTTTCCTTCAAATCACGCCAAATTATAGTTATTTATTTATATCATTTGCTTACTTTTTCTCTGTTAGATCTAGAAAGGTTATGACTCTATCCTTATTTGTTGCTGCATTCTCACCACCAATAACAGTGCCTAGCATGTAATATATTTCTAGTAACTGAACAGCAAATGAATGAGCTAAAAATAATAAATACATAAATGGCAGTAATCTGTATTTTGTATATGACCATTTCTGTTGAGAGTTTTAGATTTATTTTATATATAAATACCTTTATAAATTTATTTTATACACACACACACACACAAGCGCACACACGCATGCACATGCGTGTGCGCGCGCGCACACACACACACACACACACACACACTCCTTTCAGTAGCCTTCCTCATGGCCCTACTTGGATGCCTTTATTGTCTTGTCCTGCCTTGTTTTTGACTTATCTAAATTTTAGTGGAGGGTTTAGAAGTTTGAGCACAGAAATACCAACATAACATCTGAAATGAAACTCAGAAACTGTTTTCTACATTTTCTTGCAGTTATTCATTGTTGTAGTTACATTAAAACTTCTATGATAGTGTTTCTTAGGGATCAAATGCTTTTGGTTTTTAAGAAATTACCTAAAAAGTGTGTTTAAACCCTATGTAAGAACCAAAGCTTAATAAAGCCATGAGATCCTCACTAGGATGCTCTGAACTATTCTGGAGAGGCCTGATGAGCAATCCGAAAAGATCTAAGCGACAGACAATATGAGAATGTCCAAACATTTACAACGTGGTATCAGCAAAGTGAAACGGTTGCAGAGAAAAGTCTTAGAAGGTAGTAGAACACATAATCAAGGGGTTTGGGAAGAAAAATGAACTGAAGGAAACATGAAATCAACATTAAGTGGTAAGATTTATTAAGAGAGGAACATGTCAAAGCCTCAGGTACAGAAAAGAAAGAATAAGGACATAGTAAGCAAAATTTGGTTAGATGTTGAAAGATGGTCACAAAAACAAAGTAAATTACTTGAACGAGAATTTAAGAACTCAGTTTAGAACAAATGTGGAAATGATGGGAGAAACTATAATCTATATTACATAGAATTCATCTAAAAATTGGCCTGCACCTATGTTCAAAAGATGAATTCATAAAACCAATGATTATTAAAATTAGCGCAAGTAAAAAAAGTGCTAAAATATAGTTCCCAAATTCATTTCATTAATAATTATATGCACACATGTATATGCATATTTATATATTTAGCACCTACCCTAAAGATTGAATCATTAGTTAGATATAAATTTCTGTTATGTTGCTGTTACAGCTAATGGAGAGTTAGAGAAGAGGTAAATACAGTGCAGCAGTATATACAGGTCACTGGGAAAACACAGAAAGGAATCAGTGCTAATTGTTAAGAAAAGCTTCCTGGAAATAGCAATATTTAGTTGAATCATAAATAGCAATATTTAGTTGAATCAGACAATTTTAAATGACACATAAGCAATTAACCATGTGAAGTGAAAGATGCAATAAAAAAAACCAATAGTACAAAGTTCTAGTGACCAGAGAAAGCCTCAGATATTGGTGTCACAGAAAGTAATTTAGCAAAGGTACAAAGAGGAGATATCAATGATGGCAAGATACATATGTGAGAAGTTAGCAGAAATGAGATTGTTAGACTCATTAAGAATAGCAGAATAAGCAGATAAGGCTGATGAAAAGCCATTGAAAGGTGAGCTGTGGTTTCAGAAAAATATTGACAAAACTACAAAGGGAGTTAAGTTCCCTTTTGAATAGATTGAACAAGAAATTATTAAAGCCACAATAAATATAATTTACCTGAAACCCTAATTCTGTCAATTTTTCTTATAAGAATGATATTGAAAGATATTTTCAGAATTATAGAAAAGATGGGTAATAAATATTAGCAAATAGTAACCTGACCAATCTACATGATGATAATTTCTATGAGAAATAAATTTTAAAGTGTCAAGAATAAATGGAGAATAATTAGAAACAGAATATTGTACAATCCAGCACCACTACTGGGTTCATATCCAAAAGAATTAAAATCAGACTCTTGAAGAGATTTCTGCATGCCCATGTTGATTGCAGCATTATTCACAATAGCCAAGATATGGAAACAACCCAAATGTTCACTGATGGATGAATGGATAAAGAAGATGTGGTATATACATACAACAGAATTTTATTCAGCCTTTAAAAAGAAGGAAATACTACCATTTGCCAAAACATAAATGTATTTGTAAGACATTATTCTAAGGGAACTATCACAAAAAATCTACATAATTCTACTTATGAGTATCTAAAATAATAAAACATATAAAAGCAGAAAACAGTGGTATTTGCAGGGACTGTTGGAGAAGAAAATGGGAAGAGTTGTTCAAAAGATATAAAAAAGCAAAAGTACTGAGGAAACTTTTGGAAGTGATGGATATGTTTACCACCTTGATTACAGTAACAGTATCACTGGCGTATATGTGTATCTAAATTCATCGAATAGTATACATGACTTATGTGCAGTTTTTTTGTTAAAAAATGCATATCTATATATCAAAAACAAAGAAAAATAAATGTAAAATATATCACAATAATGTCAAAATATTAAAATAGTGTATAAGAATAAGGTTATCTTGCAGTGGGTTTAGGATATCTCTGTTAATCTTCACTGAATTTAGAAGGTTGATTTTGACCTTTAACCAAGATAAGAATGAGATGATGGTCTAGCTAGTGATTTATAGTAATATGCCACATAACATTTCTGTCACAGATGAATGACATATATAACAGTGATTCCATAAGATTAATGGAGCAGAACAATTCCTATTGGCTAATGATGTCATGGCTATCATAACATCGTAGTGCAATGCATTGCTCATGAGTTTGAGGTGATGCTGTGTTGCCAGTTGTAGAAAAGTATAACATACAACTATGTACCATATATAATACTTTATAGGAATAATAAGACTACATTACTGGTTTATTTATTTGCTATACTATACATTTAATTGTTATTTAAGAGTGTACTCTTTTTACTTATAAAAAAGTTTGCTGTAAAGCAGTATGCCATGTAACAATGATAGCAGCCTCATTTATCTTGTTTACTACACCTCTTGATTGCATCGTTCTCTTGTGCTTGATTAAATCTCATGTTGTTTTATTCATTGGGGCCCTTAAGCATACAGAATCCATCGCTAATGTTGCCAATAAGAGAACATGTCAAATGATTGACCTGAAAACAATATTAAACTTGATTAAGTACTACATAGGTGGAAAATCAGTAATGATTATTGCACACTAGTCAAGCATGTCCTGTTTCACCACAGCTACAATCTTGAAGAACAAGAACGAAATGATGGAAGCTGTTAAAGAATCTGTTTCATTAAAGGCAATGAGACTAACAAAAATTTGAGAAGAGCCTTTACAGACATGGAGCAACTTTTAATAACTTGGATTGAAGACCAGACACAGAAGCAAATCCTTCTCAGCACTATGACAATCATGGCCAAAGCAAAATTTTGCTTGGTGTTTTAAACAATTTAAGAATTGTTCTTTATTAGAGAATGTGAAAAGGAGAGGCGAGTCTGTGAATAGATATGAAGGCCAAATAAAGAATTTTTGGAAACTCTAGATAAGCTGATTATAAAGGAAAATTACTTGCCCAAGAAAATATTCAATATGGATGAAAAGTTCCTATTCTGGAAACAGATGCCTGAAAAGAATTTCCTCCATGAAGAGGCCAAGTCAATGGCAGGTTTCAAATCTTTTAAGAACAGAGTAACAGTCTTGACTGAGGGCAATGTTGCAGGCTATAAATCGAACCCCTTTGTGATCAGGCAGAGTGAGAACTCCAGGGCCCTCAAGCATATCAATAAGCAAACAATGCCAGTGTGCTACCTGAGCAGTAAGAAGTCAGGGATGACCCAGCCCCTCTTCTAAAATGCCCTCATGAATTGCTATGCTAGAGAAATGGAGAAGTACTGTTTGAATAACATACTTCTCAAATTTTGCTTATTGTTGATATTGTTCCTTTTATTGATGATCTTCCCAATATTAAAGTGCTATTTTTTCCTCCAAATACCACCTCTTTGATCCACTAATGGATTGAGGAGTTTTAACAGCTTTTAAGGTCTAGTATCTTTGCCCAGCCTATTGCTGCAACTGAAGAAAACTCTGAGAAGACACTGATGAAATTCTGAAAGATTACAACATCTATGACTGCATCAAGAACCTTGTTTTGGGCTTGGAGTAATGTCACCAAGAAGTGTAGGAATAGTCTCTGGAAGAAAACACTCAAGAGGTTTGTCCATGACATCAAATGATTTGCCAAGGATGAGGAGATTACAAAAATTAACAAGGCTGAGGTTGAGGTAGCAAACAACTTTGACCTGGTGTGGATGAGAATGACATTGAGGAGAACTGAAAGGTTCCTAATTAACTGACTAATACGGAATTTTTGCAATCAGAATAGAATTGCATGGCTGAAAATGATGCAACAGAAAAGGAAATTGTAGGAGAAGAAAAAGAACCCCCAAGAAAATTTAGTGAAAGGGTTCACAGAAGCTTTTCCAGGACTCTACATCACCTTAAAAAGTTTGAAAACATGGGCCTCAACACTGAAAGGTTTTTATTAACAGAGAGGAATGTTCATAGCTCATTATCTGTTTACAAGCAAATATATAATTTTAAAAAAAGATACAAACTAAGCACACCGTCATGGACATATTTCTGAAAAGAATGACGCCTCCTCAAAAAAAGGCCTGAGGCAGGTCCATCCTTCAGCAGGTATTCCAGAAATAGGCATTATTATCATAGCTGATGACAGCTCCATCTGTGTTCTTGGCCTTGAAGACCTTCCAATGGGACAAAAAGTGGAGGTGGAAGACAATGTATTGATGATCCGGACCCTGTGTAAGCCCAGGCTAATGTGTGTGTTTATGTCTTAGCTTCAATAAAAAGGCTTTGAAAGTGAAAAAATAAAAATAAAAATAGAAAATAGTTTATAAAGATATAAAGAAAATATTTTTTGTGCAGCTGTACAATATGCCTGTGTTTTTTTTATGTGTCACTACAAAAGGGTCAAACAGTTAAAAATTTAGGCATTTACAAAGTAAAAATATTACAATTTATTATTTTTATTAGGCTAATTATTAAAGAATTTAAAAAATAAATTTAGTATAGCCTAAATATACTGCGTTTATAAAGGCTACAGTGGTGTATAGTAGTGTCCTAGGCCTTTACATTCTAATTACCTCCAGTATTCAGTACGGTAACATGCTATATAGGTTTGTAGCCTAGGAGCAGTAGGCTATACCACATAGCCTAGTAAGCTATATCATCTAGGTCTGTGTAAATGCACTCTACAACACTTGCAAAATGACAAAAGTGCCTAACGATGCATTCTCAGAACGTATCTCTGTCATTAAGAGATGCATCGTTGTTTACATACAATGTAAAGTTAAAATTCCTCTGAAAGTATCCTGTTCTAGCTTATCTATATTATTCAGGGACATATGGATTGATGGTTTTCAATTGGATAAACCAATTGAACAGCCTATTTTTAATTATTCAAATTGAAGGGTGTAAAAATTCCCTCAATGTAATTGTCCCTAGACTCACCTGGAACCAAGAGATTGAATACATTCTTAGAGGTTCATAATCCAAATGAAGTAAATTCTGTGCTACTGAGAGGACCCAGTGGGTTGTGCCTGGAAGTCTGGACTCCTCAGTACTTGCCAATTCTTTCTTCTGCTTTATTTAGCTATCCTTTAGCTAAATTAAAGCCTTATATAAGTATACTGTGCTGTTTCATGTTTTTAATGATTCTGTGTGATTTTATAATTAGTAATAAACGTAAAAGTTAATGTGTCGGATTTCTACAAAAATAATCATAAAATATTTTAAAATATTTTAAAGAAAAATAAAATAGAAACAGAAATACAATGTTATTTGATTAAAATATTGATCAATATTATCAATATGCTAATTCCCCTATAGTTCATCTACAGTTTTAATGCAATCCTTATAAAAATCAAAATAGATGTTCTTGTCAAGATATTTTGCAGGGATAGTATTTACCTTCGTATATTAAAAAAAAGTTATAAGACCAAAGAAAATATGTGAAACAATAATTTTCAAATAAACAACAGGTAGCACAGGGATGAGTTCCCTAAGAGGAGAGAAACAAATAAGATAGATCCTACAATTTACACATCTTACTGCTTCTTGACAACATGAGAAAGTGGATCTAAGGTGAGCCTAGCACTCTCATTTAGTTGAGGAAATAGAGATTGAATTTCAGGGAAATGACGCCTCCTCAAAAAAAGGCCTGAGGCAGGTCCATCCTTCAGCAGGTATTCCAGAAATAGGCATTATTATCATAGCTGATGACAGCTCCATCTGTGTTCTTGGCCTTGAAGACCTTCCAATGGGACAAAAAGTGGAGGTGGAAGACAATGTATTGATGATCCGGACCCTGTGTAAGCCCAGGCTAATGTGTGTGTTTATGTCTTAGCTTCAATAAAAAGGCTTTGAAAGTGAAAAAATAAAAATAAAAATAGAAAATAGTTTATAAAGATATAAAGAAAATATTTTTTGTGCAGCTGTACAATATGCCTGTGTTTTTTTTATGTGTCACTACAAAAGGGTCAAACAGTTAAAAATTTAGGCATTTACAAAGTAAAAATATTACAATTTATTATTTTTATTAGGCTAATTATTAAAGAATTTAAAAAAATAAATTTGTATAGCCTAAATATACTGCGTTTATAAAGGCTACAGTGGTGTATAGTAGTGTCCTAGGCCTTTACATTCTAATTACCTCCAGTATTCAGTACGGTAACATGCTATATAGGTTTGTAGCCTAGGAGCAGTAGGCTATACCACATAGCCTAGTAAGCTATATCATCTAGGTCTGTGTAAATGCACTCTACAACACTTGCAAAATGACAAAAGTGCCTAACGATGCATTCTCAGAACGTATCTCTGTCATTAAGAGATGCATCGTTGTTTACATACAATGTAAAGTTAAAATTCCTCTGAAAGTATCCTGTTCTAGCTTATCTATATTATTCAGGGACATATGGATTGATGGTTTTCAATTGGATAAACCAATTGAACAGCCTATTTTTAATTATTCAAATTGAAGGGTGTAAAAATTCCCTCAATGTAATTGTCCCTAGACTCACCTGGAACCAAGAGATTGAATACATTCTTAGAGGTTCATAATCCAAATGAAGTAAATTCTGTGCTACTGAGAGGACCCAGTGGGTTGTGCCTGGAAGTCTGGACTCCTCAGTACTTGCCAATTCTTTCTTCTGCTTTATTTAGCTATCCTTTAGCTAAATTAAAGCCTTATATAAGTATACTGTGCTGTTTCATGTTTTTAATGATTCTGTGTGATTTTATAATTAGTAATAAACGTAAAAGTTAATGTGTCAGATTTCTACAAAAATAATCATAAAATATTTTAAAATATTTTAAAGAAAAATAAAATAGAAACAGAAATACAATGTTATTTGATTAAAATATTGATCAATATTATCAATATGCTAATTCCCCTATAGTTCATCTACAGTTTTAATGCAATCCTTATAAAAATCAAAATAGATGTTCTTGTCAAGATATTTTGCAGGGATAGTATTTACCTTCGTATATTAAAAAAAAGTTATAAGACCAAAGAAAATATGTGAAACAATAATTTTCAAATAAACAACAGGTAGCACAGGGATGAGTTCCCTAAGAGGAGAGAAACAAATAAGATAGATCCTACAATTTACACATCTTACTGCTTCTTGACAACATGAGAAAGTGGATCTAAGGTGAGCCTAGCACTCTCATTTAGTTGAGGAAATAGAGATTGAATTTCAGGGAGCTAAAGCTAGTTAGAGATTGTACGCAGGTTACCAGAGAAGAGGGAGCCACGCAAACACATATACACACATATTTTTGTAAATCCACAGAGGGTTTTCCATATATGTTTGGGTGGGAATGACCGATGGATGTATGCAAGAAAAATGCCTCAGGCGAGATGGAACCACTGAAAAGTAGTACATAAAACAATTTCTGGAGTTCACAGAAGGCTAAGAATTACTGAAATTCCTACCAAAGTGAAAATAATTAAGGATTATTAGGTAGAATCCTCAGAGGCCTATCCTAGTAATGGAGCTAAATTAGCTCTAGACCAACAGCTGCTCTGGAACCATCCTAACAAATCTAAAAAGCAAACTTTGAAAGTACTCAGCTGATTTCAAGTAACTGAATTCTGTGCTTGAACAAAATTTACCACAATTAAAGTAATACAAAAAAAAAGCAAAAACAAAAAAATTACACTTATCATCCAAACAAAATTTTGAAGCATGCAGAGAAGCACAAAAATATGACCCATAATCAAAAGACACACCCATCAATAGAAATAGGTCTAGAAATTACATAAACTTGCTGAAAATAAGAGAAAATGCAGTATCAAAGCATGCAGAGATGAAAAAATAATGAAAGCTGAAATACAGAGAAACAAACAGCAGATTTTTCAGAAACTATGCAAGAAAAATTAAATGGAGTGCTAAATTTATAAAACTGAAAGACAAAAAATAAAACAACTCAGAACTGTTGCCCAATGAAAATTTCATTAAAACTGAAAGCAAAATAGAAAATATTTTCAGACAGAAACAATCTGAGATCATTTATTGCCAGAAGATCTGCACTATAACAAATGCTAAAGGAAATTCTTCTGATAGAAGGAAAATAGAAACAGATGGAAAATTTGATTTACATAAAGGAATGGAGCGACAAAAACATAAATGTGTGGCTAAATGTAAATGTTGCTTCTCATTTTAAAAACATTTTCTACAGATAATTGGAGGAAGACTTCTGATTATGGATATTTAACAGTGTTGTCAATACTACTCAATTCTGCTCAGCCAAAGTATAAAAGTGATAAATTATAAGTATAAAATAAGTATAAAAAATGATGTTAAAATTGCAATCATTTCTCAGCATTGGAAACTGATCAAAAGCAAACAAATTGAGGTAAATTTATTCTTTAAAAATGCTAGCGTTTTGAGTAATAATAGTGGGAGTATGTTGTCGTCTTGCCTGTTCCCACCACCAATTCTCAGGTTAGGCAACAACTTTACCAGTGGGAAGTAGGCTGGATGTGATAACTAACAGCTTTGCTAGCAGAAGTGATGGAGTTTGAGCCTTAAATAAAACCTTATATTGTAGCCAGCCAGCAAAAAGTTCTTAAATTTGGTTTTGAAGAAATGAAGAAAACTGACAGTTTTGATATTATAAAATTGTGGTTTAGCTAAGTCAAGCAGTGGATCAGAAAAAAAATTAATGAGCAAATCTTGGAAATTAGCCACAGAAAATCAGAGGTAAGCTCTTTTTACATCCTTGGCTGAGAAATTATGAGCATGTGTGCATGTGTGGAGGTGTGTGGCAGAGGACTGAGACAACCAGTGAAAAGTAAAACCCACGGGAGATCCTAAATAAATAAAGGCATTAGTTTTTTCTCATGTTGTTCATGATGACTGTTTGAAATGTAATTATGTTCTACTTTCTATAACCATTTACATAACTTTCTGTACTTTGTCATTAGTAACACTGTATATTAATAAAAAATGGCAAGATGGAATTTTAGAGATACACTTTAGATTTAAGTATGTTAAAAGTAAAAGGATGAAAAAACATATACCATGTTAAAATAAATTTAGAGTAAATTCCCTCTAATATCTGCAATTATAGTTTTAAGATTTTATTTAATGCTCTTCATTATTTATACAACTAGACAGAAAATCAGTTAGAAGATCTAGAAGACTTTAACGACACTATTAACAAAATTAACTGACATATAGAACATTCTATCCAACATTAGCAGAATACACATTCTTTTCAAGTACATATGTAATATTCAGGACGGAAATATAAGGCTGTAAAACAGGTCTCAATAAATTCAGAAGGACTTAAGTCATACAAATACTATGGAATTAAATTTGAAATCAATCATAGAATAAATATACAGGAAATATTTATAATCAAACACATCTAAATAACCCACAGATCTAACAAGAATCCACATAGAAATTAAAAAAAATTATATATATATACTGAACTATATCACTAGGGTGATAGCATAGTAAAAAGAAGGTTGCTGACTGAATCCTAACCAAATGGTAAATACTTGTTTAGAGAAATAAAATTGTGGTTATTAGTACAATTCATTTCTCTTTTTTTCTGACATTTTATTAATTTAAATATAATCTACTTCAATCTGTATGGCCTTGGCACTGTGTGTGTGTGTGTGTGCGCGCGCGCGCGCACGTGCCCAGGCACGTGCCCACACATGGGTGTGTGCATAAGTATGTGTGTTGTATGAATTGGCATAGCACTTAAAATTACTTTTAGAAGACTTTAGATTGGTATTGTTCTCAAGTATTAGCAAGAAAAGACGTAATTTTTTTTAAATTAAGAAATACATGCAATTAAAAAGATGTGATTATTTTATGCTAGTTTGTCATTCTTTATAATTTTGAAAATAATATAGTGCTTTTTATATATATTGTTAATTAAATTTGTAAAGAAGATAAATCAATTTCAATGTTAACTTACATTTCATTTTTTTTCAAAATTTGTCCTGAAGATGTTGGATATTATGAACTCTCTATGGAAAATGCAATTTTTCTTCAGCATACATGCAAAAAGTCTTACTTACAAATAGTTTTGCTAACATCAACCTTTTTTGTATTCACCCAAAGACTGAATAGAAACATGTCTTATTAATGATAGTAGTGAAAAATAACAAAGTAAAAAGCCTTTTAAATATTAGTTAATATCATTCAAAATTCACACATTTAGGATAAGAGTAAAAGTGTTATTAGCTCTCTCCTATATAAATTTACTTTGTAAATGTGATAGTAGAACATTTTTATAGAAGATCAGTGTGCAATCTGATTTAAAATGACTCTTTTCTAAAATAAATAAGGACATATTCTGAGGGCATGTAATTTCATTTATCGTGATATATTTAAAATGCTTTAAAAGTAACAGTAGTAAAAAATATATACTTTGCTTTTGGCACATGACTAAGTGATTCCTGACACCAAAAGTTAGCCCTTTCAATTAAATATACAGTAGTTAGTTCTTCATAACTCTCATCTAATGTTTAGAAAATTAAATTTGTATTATATGGCACATGTTTTCATCTCCAAATAAAATGGCTATCTCTTGAAAAAAGCAATCTAAGTCAACTATGAGTAATTAACTATTGCTAATATTGGCATTTGGATCTTCTGTAAATTACAAGTAAGCCAATGTGTACATGTAACATACAAATGTTTTTAAAGTCTATCAACTGGAATCATATGTTAATGAGTAATAGGAAAATAGAACTGGAAAATACACGTTTAGAACAAGCCTGTATATTTTGTAGTTAACAGCAGGAAGAGTAGTTCTAATACACAATTATATATAATATATATATACATACATATGTATCCATGCACCTATGTATGTGTTATACATACACATGTATGTATATGTATATACTTATTATGTGTGTACACACATGTATACACACATGTACATTATATGTAGCTGTAAGAACAGACCAGTTTGAAGGTAAACTTTATTTTGAAAGTAAATTTTATGAGGTTATAGAGTTTTTTCTTTTTAAATTTTTATCCCTGATTTAACCCCTATTCCTATGATAGTGCCTGCCTCCCTTCTCTCTATCTTTTCCTCTTTTTCAGCAACTGTTATTTGTTAAATGTCAGGAACTATACTTGGTCCTAAGGATATAAAAATAAATAAAATATACATCCTGCATTAAAGACTAAAGGAATGTAAACAATTACATATAATACTATGTGACAGGTATTATTATACATATATGTGCCAAGGTCAATGGGAATATAAAAGGCACTAATGAATTATAAGTGCATGGGGGAGAGGAAGAAAATCACAGAGGCAGTATAAAGGAGCTTACTCAGGAGAATTTACAGATTTTCTTTGGTCAAAATATGTGTCCACAGGTACAATTTGAATTTCAATGAAAATGTTTTTATTGTTTCCTAAGGTGTATTACATATTCTATAAACAAAAGAGAGCTCTTACCATGACATCTTTTTTCATCTATGTAAACTAAACTCCAGTGATTAGGTGTCAGAAAATATGCTCCCGATTTTAAATGCAAAATAATTTGGGAGCAGAAAGCAAGCACACAGGAAGTAAAACTAGAGATGATGCTTCAATTATTGGTTATATTTGAACAAGAGAAAAGAGAATGCATTCATAGTAACAGAAAACAATAAATTATTTTCTATTAGTTTTTTGGTTAAAGTTCCTACCGTTAGAAGAAGAAATCAGTTGTGGGATAACTGATCGAATGAACACATGAGTTTCTATACGCTTCCTTTTAAAACACAGCTATTCTACTTAGAGGTGACATATTAAGCACCTAAATATCTTACTAGAATTGAACGAACTAGCTTCTTTTTAGCTGGGTTTAAAATCATGATGGAGTGGACATTATCAGTATGAGAGTTTGATGCCTAGGTAGCAGAGTAGCTGAAAAGGCCAAAGAAGACTAAAGATAAACACTATATTCTCATAAAACTTCCCAAAGAGTAGTCTCAAGTAGCAACCTCACCCACTGATACTCCTTGTATCAACTGTCATCTCAGGCTGGGGTATCTATGAACTTGCATATTAATAAATACTTCAAGTCTTCTCTTGTGAGAGGAAAAAAATCCCTTTAAATTTCTTCAATTGTTTAGTCTCAGATACAAGTATTTATCATTTCTCGAGGTTGATAAACTTTTCATATTATAAAACCTTACTTTTGTAAAAAATAATCTGGTATTTTAGAGCCCTTGAGAACTGGAGTTATGTATAGATGTACAATTATTTAAAATTCACCAAAACTATATGAAGTAGGTCATATCCTATAACTATTTTTCATTTAGTTTCATTAATGCATAAATGAATGCAAATACTGCACACATTTAAAGCCTAAAATCTGATACACTTTACCTTTTGTATATAATCAGGAAACCATCAGCAAGATTATAATAAACACATCTATCACCACCAAATTTTCCTCATGCTCTGTAATCCCTCTCTCCTTCATCTCTAGATGACTCCTTATCTTCTTTTTATCACAGTTCAGTTACAAACTCTCTTTAAAAGAAGAGACTTGGCAAAGATCAACATAATTTATACACGGTGGAATAAAATCTTGAATAATATTCTGATTTTTAAACTGGTGCTATTTGTATTACCTATTTTCATTGTCATTGCTTATTTTCATTGTACTCGCAATTAAGTAACCAAAACTCTCCTGAGAATCACTAAATGAGAACAAGGGGTCATCGCCTAATGGTAGAAATTTTCTTATTAAGAAACAGTTCTGTGAGCAATTATGACCCAGTAAAATGAGTTTAAGAAAGTTAAAACTGCAGCAGTCAATGAGATCCCTTGCATTTGAAGTTATTCTCAGGCTCTTTTTTCTACTCAAACTTCCTCTGACATTCTTCTTGACTGACTTAGAGCTGATGATCTTGTTTCAAAATTCAAGGAGAAAATAAAGATAGGCAGATTTATAGAAGCTCCTTCATCCTCTCTATATTCCACATATCTACCCAATGAACCTGTAATTACATTTTTTCTTTCCTCCTATAATGGAAAAAGTATCCTTGCTTTAATAAAAAAGCCAACCTGTCTATCTTTACTTTGGATCTGTTATTAGTCACATATTCAAGGGCATAATTCCTAAAATTAACCCTTCTTCTCCTTTTAATATGGTGGTATCCAATTTAATCCTTCATCAATTTCTCTCTCTGTCTCTGTCTGTCTCTGTCTCTCTCTCTCTCTCTCTCTCTCTTTCTCTCCCTCTCTTCCTCTGAAATACTTCCATTGCATCTCGTCAGCATTCTCTTGTTCTATTGTTTTTATCGTTTAAAAAATTAATTCCTTAACTGCCCTTCAGGTACTGCCTTTTGAAAATATTTTGCATTTTGAAAGGAAGAATCATGCTTTTATTTACATTTAGAGAATCAATATATAAATAAAGGAAACTTTTCAGTTCATTGACACTATGATGTCATATTTAAAAATTTTTAAATACGGTATAAGGAAATAGAATAAAAACTTATTTATTCAGGAAGAAATGACTGTAACAAAACAAAACAGAAATAAGTGCTTTTGGTTTTTTACATCTAGACATCTTGAAACCCTATCTAAATAAGGCCTACAGGTTGCTCTGTGTCATTTAGAATAGATCACTGAGACTTGTCCTGTTTAACAATTGTAGGCATGTCTGTTAACCAGTCATACTAAGAGGCATGTCTTATTCTTATTCCTAAAGTACTTAACCAGAGAAATAGTAACATGGCAGTGAGGTGATAGATGTCTTTGTTGTTTATTCAGGAGGCTTAATTGATAGAAAAGGGTCATGGATAAATATATGTCTCAGTTGCTATTCATCTTTGTTCTCAGTAGCAGGGCCAATGGGAACTAATCAGTGTCAAAGCAATCCCTAGAGACTCACTGCTCCTGTTATCTCTCTCTTTCTGAGAAGTTAATCAGCCCTTGTTCACAAACTGATCTATGAGAAATAGTTGTCAAGCTGGAATGTGTGGTGTCAGCAGCAGGAGTAACAATCTCCCATTTATGTGTTATCACTCTCAGGGCAGACACTTACATCATTCAATTTCCCTTCATGAGACACTTGTGATGCAAACCCAAAGACAAAACGCTATTATCTTTGATGATTAAAAAAAAAAAAAAAATCCGTACTGAGATAGCAAGTGACAACCTCAAGGTCACGCTAATGATGAAGATGTGGAATGTTCTTTGATTCTACTACTTTGTTTTGTGTACTCTTCATATAGCAGCTGGAGAGAAAGTATCAAAACATAAATTAAATCATGTCATTCCTTGTAAATGCCTTCCCACGTAAATTCTAAACTCTTCTCCAAGAACCATAAGGCTTTATATAAATTGGTTTCTGCCCCTGTCCACACTCATTTTGTACCTCACATTCATTCCACTCTAGACTTCATGCTTTCTAAATTTCCCTCAATTTTGACATACATAGAAAAAGATAATATTTTTCATGGAACACTGAGGTATTTCAAAGAGACTGCTCATGACCAGTGAGTTGGGGTCCAGGAGCTCATGTCACATGCACCTCAGCTGCCTTGAAGACAGGATACTGATATCTCTGCGCATCTGTAATCCATTTGCATGGTGCTGCCGTGACTTGGTCCAGTTGAAAGCTCTGCCTCTAGTCTCACTACCCTTCTTCCTATTCCTTAAATGTACTGAGCTTATTCTCCGGGTTAAAGTTTTTGTACCTGCTCTTCCCTCCTCCTTGGATGCTTAGTTTCTGGATCACTGCAAAGCTCTCTATTAATTCAAGCCTCAGGCCAAATGTCAACTTTACAAAGAGATATGTGTGAGCCTCTATCTAAACAAACCCTTTAGTCATATTCTGCCACATCTCCTGCCCTGCCTTATTTTCTTTTTAGTATTTATGTCTACCTTACTTTATCTTTGTTATTCATTCATTACCTTTCTCTCTCCTAAAGGATGTGAGCTCATGAAGGATGGAACGTAGCTCGTCTTGTTCACTGCTTTGGTCCCAGTACCTATTACATTTTGGGGCATGTAGATGGGGCACAGCATTTGTTGAATATACTGCATAAACTCTAGACTTTCCAGAATTCCTACTTTGGAATAATATTTCTAATCTATACAACAAAGGACACCACAAAATTCTGTATATAGCTATAGGTCCTCCACTGAGTTCTAACAGAAATGGATTATTATATCTCTGTATTGAGATGGATTATTTACTGTGCTATAGCATTATAGATCATAAAGTTTTCACTGAGAATACATGGAGAAACCCATCTTTCTATGGCAAACGAATGTCCCAATCTCCAGGACAAATTCACATTTCCTTTCTGAAGGTTTAAACACTTCCAAAAGAACCTTCGCAAACTTTCTTGTTAGATTACTTGACTATAATGAGTTTCATCTTCTTTTGGCATTTCTCAAATACTTTCATCTTTAACTATATACTAAGAGTTTATATCAGCCCTGTGAAGTACACTACAGTGGGAGTCAAGATTCTTAGATGCTAACCTTGGCTTTGTTCTAACTAGCACAATGGAAAACAAACTTAAAAATATCCCCCCATCCTCACATACTTCAGTATGCTCAACATTAAATTTAGGGATTAATGTACAAATAGAAATGCTAGACAAAAAGCTGAGATAGTATACAGAAACGAATGTTTTATAAGTATAAATGAGTGCAATGCTATTCATGTGCAAGTAATGCCTTTCTTCAACAAATAAGCTCCTGTTTCTCTTACTGCTCTGACTTGAATTCTAGCTAAGTTTGTGGTATAGTTCAGTTTCTTTTTGTTATTATGTTCCTCTGCTTCATGTGTTGAGATATAACTTGCTTTCCAATATGTTTATAACAGCTAATAATTTCACAAAATTTAACAACTTAAAGAATTTGGGGAAGTATGTCATGAGAATAAATGAAAAAGTCACATAGTATTAATAAGAGGTTTATAACACAACTGAAGCAGTCCTTTATCTTCAATGATTCCATAGATTCTATTTTCCTCCTTATCATAACATGCCATTCTTAATAGGCGAACACTCTCAGCAATTTTATTCTTAAGCCCATATTCCTAATTAATATTAATGTATGACAATGTCTTGATCAATTAATTGAGAAAAACTGATATATCACCTTCTAACTCAGGCATTTACTACAGAGTGATATAGGGCTTGTTATTTAACCTTACTTTGCATCTATTTCCTCATCTGTAAATGTGCAAAGTAATTTTAACCATCTCTTCTATGTAGATGAATTACGTTAATAAGTATAAATTACCTTTGTATAACAACATTGTATAACTAAGCATTCAGTTGATACTGGTTCTTATTAATAATTATTATTATTATTATTACTCATTTAAACTTCCTTTTCTTAAACTTCATCTGCTCAATAAATCATATCTCATTATTTGGTTAAATTTATATTATTTATTTTTATTATGTTGATGTAGTTATTCATCAATAACTACAAGCAGTATACTAAATACATTTTCTTTCACATACAACTTTTAGGATTTTTTTTTTTTCTGGAGTTATTCTCTCTCATTTGTTGTATTTTCAAAGAAAACCTAAAATGACTATCTCACAAAATTTTTCTTTAACTTCACATAGTTCTCTATTTCTCAAATCAATCATCCACATGATTATCTCTTTCAAATAATTTATCAGATTTGCTTTCTAAGGAATATCCATTCCGAAGCCCTCTAACTTTCTGCTCCTGTCTATACTGGAGGCTTTTGAGAACTGCTACATAGCCATTATCTTGGAACTGCCTTATTTTATTCTGAATTGTTCAGTGACTTCAGATAAGTCACATTTTCTTGTGTGATTTTTGTTGTTGCTTGTGGGTAACAGGGGAACTGGGGAATTCCTGTTCTATAAACATACCTTCATTCATTCCTCTGCTCTCTGTTCCATATCTCACTTCTTTCTATTGCATTTGCTACATACAAGCCCATTTTTAAGGTGTTCTAGACCAGGGGTCCCCAACCCTTGGGCCGTGGACTGGTATCAGTCTGTGGCCTGTTAGGAACCTGGCTGCATAGCAGGAGGTGAGCAGCAAGCGAATGAGTAAAGCTTCATCTGTGTTCGTAGTTGCTCCCCAGCACTAGCATCACCGCCTCAGCTCCACCTCAGATCATCAGGCATTAGATTTTCATAGGAGCACCAGTCCCTAGAGCCAACATGTTGGGGACTGCTCTTCTAGACTACTATCTTTTAACATGTTGCCATCTACTTTCCTCTTCCAGACATTTGCCTATAAAAACACATGTGATTAAGTTTATAACTGGCAGTAATATACAGCATAAGCAATATAGTCAATAATATTATAATAACAATGTATGGTGCCCGATGGATACTAGACTTATCATGGTGATCACTTCATAAAGTATATAGATGTCTCATCACTATGTTGTACACCTAAAGCTAATATTATATGTCGATAATTAAAAATCAATTTTTAAAAAGCATGTGAGTGTATATGAATGTGTGTGAATGTATAAACTTAGATGTATTAATGACAATATAAAATATTTTCAAAGATGTATATACCTATGTAACTAACATAGGAACATGCACAACTATTCTTGTCTGCTAATAGTTTTCTTTGATTGCATTAAAAATTTACTTATTTCTCAAATTAGAATGAACCTTTTTTTGTGTCCCTTCTTCAGCTACCACTCATTATGCACAATAATGACAGTGAAACTTAAATTGATAATGACAGGGAAACTTAAATTGATGCTTTATTCTCCAATTCAAATGGAGTCTGGCATATATAAGAATAGTGGTTTGCTGACATCAGAATCACTTTGCTGATTTTAAAATACAAATGTACAGGGTCAATCCACAGAAATTTTGAATCAATTATTCTATGGTAAGGACAAGACATCAGTACGTCAAAAAAATTTCCTATACTTATATTGATTGAACAGCTTTTATTGGTACACAGTAGACAGCTGTTTTTTGTTTTTTGTGAGTTTTTTGGCTACCATGCTTTCCTGTGGTTTCATAACCACAGCCTGAATTCTTCTAAGTTCGTTAACTATTCTAAAGAGTCACAAATATTTTTCTACTTCTTAAAATATATTCTTTTGTAAGCTTTCAAATTATATTACTTTAAAATATGTTTTTTTGTTTTTTAATTAAACAAACAATATTTTTGAGAAGAAATATCAGTCACATTGACACATCATCTATATTTTTTAAATGCATGACCAGAATACATTTCCTAATTTTCCAGTGTTAAGGGCTTATTTTGAAATATATTTGATTGTTTCATACATAAAGCAATAGGGAGAGAGAGTTGTTTTAATGTGTACAGTGTTTATGCAATAACCTTTAGTTTCTATTACTTTTAATTTGCTAGCTGAATTTCCTAAAGGGCAGATATGTTTAACTTGCCGTGTGCTGCTTCTGTATATTACTCTGCATAGGTGAACTTTTTGGCTTAGTAAATAAGAAACATCAATTAATAATAGAAAATAGAGGAGTAAGGTCACCAAGATGGCAACAAAAAAGGTTGTTTCTGACTTCACTCCCCCTAACAAGAACAATAACTAACAATTGTTCAATAACAAGACACCACTGAGAGAATTCTAGAATACAGGGATGAAGTTGAAGCACCCCCATGCATGAGAGACCAAGAGAGACCACATTAGAAGGGGAGAAGAAGTGACTACATGTTGACTGCACTGCCCCTCTCCCAGACTAGTGCAGCACCATACAAAGAGATCTTCCCTGAGCCTCTGGTTTTTCCTGTGAGAAAAGCGAGCCAAGGTGGGACAATCAATCCCAACCCCTAGCATTGTGGGTCACTTCGAGGGAGTCCCTGCTATGAGAATTGCAGGGGGCTCTGTGTGGTTCAACCACTGGAAATCTGCTGTGATGGAGAAGGGAGGAGGGGCTTGCAACAACCAGCACAGGGATCTTGGCAGACCTAGTTCACACCTACAGTGCCCAAATGTGGAGAGCATCTTTCTGCCTCATGTGTTCAGAAAGGCTAGAGACAGCTCCTTGAAACTATGTAGCCCAGTGGTATATGATCCAAGAGGCAGACAGACCAAGCCAGTAGCCTTGTTTCGTCAGGGAACTTGGGGTATGAGTTGGCTTGAGTTAAGACAAAAAAAGAGCTTTACTGGCTTCTCCTGCTGCAACTGACATAGAATTGAATTTGGAGCCCCACTCATCACTGAATATAGCCTTTAACCAGTCTGATCAGGAAACCTACACAGAGCACACAGAAGCTGCATTGCCTATTCAACAGCCCTATGTACAAGTGGAACCTGAATAGATAGCAAAGCCTGTGGCTCGCCCATCTGCGGAACAAAATCAGTGGCCACACTTGACCAGGGAATTCAGCACACACTCTGGCCTGATTCGGATCCCAACAACAGTGGTGTACATGTTGGGTCCAATTTCGCTTCCTTGATAGAGCAGAAAAGCTAATGCATAGCCCTATTTAGTACTGAAGGTAATATCCAGTTCTGAACATTTAATAAGCCTCAGCAAAGAATCCAGGCAACTGCAGAGTCCATCCTACAGCTTAACTTGGGTAGGAATTCAAGCCAGTAGCCCTATCAACTGTTTTCAGCTAATGAGACACCTCTCATCCCAGTCCTCAGAGCTCAGTTCCCTCACCCAAAAACAAACCATAACAGCAGACCCCACCTATTCAAGGACATAACAGCAGATATACTTCAAAACCCAAAATGAGTTAATGAAGAACTATCCCTGTCAAAGCAAACCTATAAAATCTGTAAGAGAAGAATGATTACTGAAATGTGTAAATACCAATATAAGGAATTGGGTATCCTCAAAAATCAGATAAATATGATACCATCAAAAGAAACTAATAAAGTTGTAATAACTTACACTAAAAAATGGAGATCTATGAACTGTCAGACGAAGAGTTCAGAATAGTAGACTACAAGAAAACACAGACAGACATCTAAACAAAATTAGGAAAATGAGATAAACAAAACGAGATGTTTGAAAAGCAAACAGCAACCATCAAACGATAAACAAACAAAAAAACAGAAATCCTAGAGTTGAAAAATACAACTGAAAAATTCAATAGAGAAATCTTAAATTAGACAATCATACAGAATAAAAAATAATCAACCTGAAAAATAGAATACTGAAAATTACTCAGAGGAGCAAAGAGAAAAAGAAATTAAAAAGAATAAAGAATGCCTACAGGAACTTTGAGGCACAATGAAAAGAAATAATATTTGCATCATGGGAATTCCAGAAGGAGATGAGAAAGAGACAGAAAGCATATTTAAAGCAATATGGATGAAAATGTCACAAACCAGAAGAGAAAGATCGACATTCAGATCTATGAGGCCAAAAGGACATCAAATAGATTGAACTTCATGAATAGGCTTATACCAAGACACATATAATTAAATTGTTAAAAGTCAAAGACAAAGAAAAAAATGTAAAGAGCAAACTGAGAATAGAGGTTACATACACAGAGAAACTCCATAGAACTCTCAGTGATTTCTCAACAGACTTTTTAGGCAAGGAGAGAATGGAGTGGCATATTCAAAATATTGGGGAAAAATCTGTCAGTCAAAATTTCTATGTCTGGTAAAGCTGTCCTTCAGAAACAAAGGAAGGATACAGACTTTCCTGAGCAAACAAAAGCTGAGGAAATTCATTACCACCAGACCTGATTTACAAGAAATGCTAAAGAAAGTTCTTTGAGTGGAAGTAAAAGAATGCTAATTAACATTATAAGACACATAGGGTAATCTCACTAACAATGGTGAATATATAATCATAATTCGATTCTGTAATATGTTAACAGTGGTATGAAATTCACTTACAACTCTAGTTTGAAAGGTAAAAAAAGTAGTAAAAATAACATTAAATACAATAATCTGCTAATAGTTATACAATATGAAAAACATGTAAATTATAACAGAAAAACCTAAAATGTGAGAGTGGAGAATTTAAAATGTCAAGTTTACAAATTCTATTGAAGTTATCAGTTTAAAATACAGTGTTATAAGTTTAAGATATCTTATGTAAGTCTCATGACAATCACAAGGGGGAAATCCTATGGTAATTATACAAAAGAACAAGATAAAGAAGTCAAAGCATGCTGATACCGAAAGACATTAAAACCCCCCCCCCCCAAAAAAAAGCAGGATAAGAAATAAGGAACATGGATTTACAAAACAACTGGAAAACAGTTAACAAAATGGCAATAGTAACTCTTGCCTATCAATAATTCCTCAAAACATAAATAGAGTAAATTCTCCAATTAAAATCACAGAATGGTTGAATAAATCAAAAACAAAATCCAACAATATGCTGCCTATAGGAGACTTGAAGTCATACATGGACTGAGAGCAAAGGAATAGAAAAAAAAAACCATTTCAAGCAAATGGTAATCAAAAGAAAAAAAAGCAGGGGTAGCTATACTTATACCAGACAAAAAAGACTTTAAACTAAAAATGAATTTAAAAAAATTAAAACTAGAACTACCGTATGATTCAACAATTCCTCTACTTCTAGTAATATATACAAAGGAAACAAAAACACTAACTCGAAAAGATATTTTCACCTCCATGTTCAAGCAGCATTATTTACAATAGCCAAGATATGAAAACAACCTAAGTGTTCATTGATGGATGAATGGATAAAGAAGTTGTGTGTGTGTGTGTGTATGTGTGTGTGTGTACATACATACACAATGAATATTATTGAGCCATAAAAAAAGATGAAATCTTGCCATTGAACATGAATGGACCTTGAATACATTCCGCTAAGTAAAATAAGCCAGACAGAAAATGACAAATACTGTGTGATATCATTTATATGTAGAATATTAAGAAAGAAAAAATCAAACTCATAGAAAAAGAGATCAAACTTGTGGTTAACAGAGAAGTAGGGGTGGGGGCGGAATTGGAAGAAAGTGGTCAAAGTTAAGAACTTTCGATTATACTTAGATAAATATAAGGGATGTAATGTACAGCATAATGGCTAAAACTAACATTGCTATATGATACATAAGAACGTTGTAAGAGTAAATCATAAGAGTTCTCATCACAAGAAAAAATATACATATTTTTTCCTTTTTTCCCCTCTTCCTTTTCTTTTGAAAATAGAAAATAAAAGATCTCTTCAGCAGGCAGGATTTTAATCTCATTAGGAGTTTAAAAATTCATTATAATTTGATTCCCCTTTAGATTAGAAGCTCTTAAAGAACTAAACACATACCTTTTACTTTTATCTTTCCTTCATAAGTGTCCAGGGCTATATAGAGAAAGAGAGTACACAGGATATTATTTTTCATTCAGGGATCACTGAACTTCAAGCAGTGAGGCTTACTGTCTTTCGACTTCCTTGCCAGCAATTTAAAAAGCAAAACTGCAATTATATTCTGAAAATCCAGTCTAAGATTCAAAGGTTGATTCAGGCTCTAAAAAAAATAAGCATGTTTAAAGAAGAAAGACAACATAGGCTTAGAGGATACCCAAACTACACAGCGTGGCAACCAAAGTGAAGAGATGATGAAGGCAAGTGATATTTTGAGAAATGAGAACTAACGGAGGAAAGATGGAGAAGCTTAACTTATTTTTTTTATCTTCTAAATAGCCAGGATATACATGTGCCTTTTTAGGCACACAGTGTCTGACAGATGAACAAATGATTCAAAACATATATTGATTAACTCTTTTGTAGGTGAGTTGTGAGATTCTTGCTTGTTGTCATTTAGTGATTTGGTAGAAAAAATGAGTTCTCAATAATCTTTTTGATCAACATTTTCTCTATCTCATTCTTCTGAAGGAATACTGGACTACGAACCTCTCCTGCCAGTGAGTAAATATAGTTCGCCAATTTTACAGGTTCATATAAAGCTATTTAAAAGATGTCTTTCATTAAAATCGGTCACTTGATGAATGAAAGCCAATTTTTTGTGTTTTAATGCGTTAGGTTTAAACAGATCATAGATGCTATCATTTTATGATTTATCCTTTTTGAACTATGTAGTAGTATATTTATCTATATCTAGTCATGAAAATACAATTTAATCAATTATATTCAAAATTGTACCAGCCCTGGAAAAAATTTTACTTTGCCTAATTTAGCTTCATTTCAGATCATGTCATCAAGTTAAACTATTACCTTCTTGACCTGAACAGTGATTTCTCCAAATATGAAATATAGATGGCCAATAGACATATGAGAGGATGCTCAAGGTTGCTAACCAACAGAAAAATGCAAATTAAAACCACAGTGGGATATCACTTGTCAGAATGACTATCAGCAATAAGTCAAAAAACAAGTGTTGGCAAGAATGCGGAGAAAAGGGAACCCTCATACATTGTTGGAATCGCAAATTGGTACAGCCTCTATGGAAAATAGTATGGAGGTTTCTCAAAAAATTAAAAATGGATATACTTTTTGACCCAGCAATTGCACTTCTGAAAACCAAAGAAAACCAAAACAATAATTCGTAAAGATCTACGCACCTCAATGTTCAAGGCAGCACAATTTACAATAGCCAAGATATGCAAGCAACCTAAGTGCCCATCAATAGATGATTAGATAAAGGAGTTATGGTTCATAGATACAATGGGATATTACCTACCATTTGCAATGACATGGATGGACCTAGAGGTTATTATGTTGAGTGAAATAAGTCAGACAGAGAAAGATAAATATCATGTGATTTCACTTATATGTGGAATCTAAGGAACAAGAAGAACAAACTAATCAAAAACAGACTCACAAATATAGTGGACAATTTGGTGATGGACAGAGGGGAGAGAGCTTGAGAGAATGAGAGAATGGGGAGAAGGGTTAAAGAAGTTCAAATTAGTAGTTGAGAGTTGGTCACAGGGATGGGGAGCACGGCATAGGGAATGAAGTTAGCATTAATACGATGGTTAGGTGGCGGGCCAGGGGAGGGAGGGAGCAAATAGGGGGATTGTTTTATGAACTATATAGATGTCTAACCAATGTACTGTACACTTGAAACTAATTAAAATAAATAAATTTTAAAAATATTACCTTTTTCATGGAGAATGTGTGTGTGTGTGTGTGTGTGTGTGTGTTTATCTCACTTCTCAAGTAATAGGCATATGATTCAGATTCTGTTATTGTCATAGTATCAAGTACTTTGGATATTGAGTTCGGACATCAAATGCAAGTGATGCTTTCATAGGAGATGTAATTTAGACTCAAATCTAATACTTAAAATTGTGGAGATGAACCAGATTTTGTAGACAAAGCTCTTCTCTATTCTTAGTTATTTGAGAGCCATACCATTCACTTGATTGTCAAATTACAGTGCGGATGGCTGCTCTGTCATCACAAAGAGAAGACTGTCAGTACCAATGAAGATATCAATGAAGATACCATAGACAGTTTGTGAAAGAGACCCTTCAGGCGAATTCTCTTTGTATGAAGGAGTTATCAGGCCTGTACACTAATGCTTTGTCAGAACAATTTCTCAGAAATGTATCAAATGGAATCCATTCCTAAAACAAAGCTCTATGTTAGAAATATTTGAATTAATGTTAGAAATCTAAGTATACTGTATTGACAATTATTAAAAAGCCTTTTTGCTTATATTAGACCATACCCACCAGATAATAAAGTTCTAAACAGTTTATTAAAAAATTATAAGAAATGCAGTAAACATCTATGAGGTCACACAAAAATAAACTGCTCTCTCCTGCATATTTATGTTGCCCTATCTTCCCTAATTTGTCCACTGACAGAAATAATTTCTGATGCTGAGCTTGAAATTTCCTTTATTATCCTTTTGTGTTCTTATATCATGCCAATTTTTTTTTTATTATAAAAGCTTAAAAGTATACTTTATGTAGTTAAAATTTATGTGCTTTAATTATCAGCAGACAAAATTGGCATATCTTTCTCGCTATCACTTAAATAAAATATGTAACTGCTGTTTTTGTAGAACTGGACTCATAAATGGATATTGATGTTTTCAAATTTATTGTTATTTGCTGAATGAAGGAGCACTTTACTGGTCATCAAGATATGGAGATTATGATCCTGTATCTCTTGTGAGTTATATGACTTTAAACAAGTAATTCATTTCAAATTCCTGGGACTGAATTTAGAAATTTTTTTAGATACAGAGACAGAGATAGATAAATGTGGTTAGGGGAAGAAGGGTGAGAGAAGAGAAGAAAGATTGGAATCAGATGACTTTGTTTCTCTTTAATACTTATATTAGATTTTTGGAGGAAAGTCTCATACTCTACACACTGTCCTTCTTTCAGGTAAGTTTACAGTGTCCATATGATCCAGTGATTCATTTTGCTCAACCTTCACCTGATACATAATTATTAACAGTACCTTACTCTCAAAAATGTCTCAGTTTGGATGAAAAATTATGTTAATCTTAGGTTTGTAAACTATTGTAAGCTAATTCCTTTGACATGCATTTTAGGCCAAATGACAAATAAACTAAAACAATGTAAGTAGTTTGTACTATGCCCCTAAAAATATCATTAGAATCTAGTTTTTAAAAATCTATGGGTTTTGAAAATGAAAACACTTTATACATTATTTGCATGTATATATTGGTGAGGCCTATATGTTAATAACAAAGAATAATGGAACCATGTAGGCAATCATATCACATCCATCCCATTGTTTAAGAAAATAAACTCAGTAATGGGAAGAAGGGTCCACCATCTGTTGTCACTTCCACTGGAATTAAAAGATTTATCTTTTGTTACCCAATTTTCAGGCATTACTCTATGTGCTTGTTTATTTTTAATTTTTTTTCATTATGAAAAATCTCAACATATACAGAAATAGAATTTTATAATGGACTTCCACAAACTCACCACTTCTTTTCAACAACTGCCAAACATTTGCTGAACTGATTTATTTTCCTTCCTCCCACAGGTCTTTGGTTTTGCTGAAGCATTTATGAAGAAATCTAGACATACTGTAATTTCATATGTAAATATTTTAATATGCATTTCTATATGATAAAGATAACTTCTTTATCTCCAATTCAATTAATGAGACTATGAAATGAAATCCTGCAATACGTTTTGTGCAATTTCAATTTGCTAAATAGTGTTATTTTCTCTATAAAGCAGCCTCTTACCAAAATCTAAAAAAAAATTATTATTTGCATGGCAACATTTATTCCAATATTGTTACTTGAATCTTCATAATATGGCCAAGAAGTACTTACTCAATTTTATTTTATTCTGATTAGAAATAGAAGAGGGTATATAATTTTACTTTTAAATTCCCATCCTAGGAGGTCTTTCCTCCATCATTCTTTCTAAAGCCTGACTCAAACATTCATATTTATGAAAAAAGCCAATATTAGCCTTTTATAAATGTTGTCCAGATGCCCTTTTACAAATAATAATATGTCGGCACAACTTTTTTGTTTATAAAATCTTTACATATATTTTCATATTTAATCTTAAACATCACTCTGTGAGATAAGTATTCTTTCTTCATTTATAAATTGTAAAATCTAAGACTGGGAATTCAACTTCTGGAATGTCGGTATAAGGACTTCTACAGAGCCACTCCCCAGCAAAACCAGCAAAGCTAATACAAATTATTTTTTTAAAAAATCAATTTCTCTCAAAACTGTCCTAAGGACATACAACAAATGAAGAAAACATTCATTCAAGAAAATCTATAACTCAGTAAAGAAAACAAGATCCTTTGGAATTTAAGCCACGACCCTCTCCCTCTGTCACTCAGCTTGGCAGAAGCTGGACCCTGGTTCTGGATGGGTGTGGCAAAGGAATTGGCCTTTCTCTCCCCTCTGCTCACTATATATCACAAAGAAGGGTGGGCACCAGTATGTCCTATCCCTTCCAACTCCAAGTTGAAGAGTACAGTTGAGAGATCAGAGCTTCCTTCCACCACCCAGCTCCTACCCATAGGATCAAGGCTCTATCCCAGGAGAGGCAATATGAGATTAATGAGACCTTGATGACTTTCAACTCAGATTGCTTATAGAGTGGAGGTTCCACCCAGGAGTGAGATGACCAGAGGCTATATTGCTCTAGGCAACATTCAAAGTATTATCAAGAAAGGACTCAGAAATTATTTTAGAGGGAGAGGAAGTCCATAAGAAGGAGCACTCCAAAACTCTCTTAAAAGGAACTTATTTTATTAGAAACAGAGCTTGAGGAAAGTGAAGCTAAAAGCACTCTCAAAAACAATAGCTCTTTGTAATTAAGAGTAACAAGCTAAACTGCAGTCTGTGTAGTTCATCAGACAGAACCAGAGAAAGAGACAGCTAAAAAGAAATATGCTGGGGTCAGAAAACTCAAAGACTGAACTTAGAAACTGCCTTTGCGCAAATTTATTTGGATCAGACTGCTGAGAAATTTATGCTCCAGGGCATTGTCAAAAACAATAAAACATTAGGCTAATAATTAGTGAAGCTTCACATGTAGGATGCAATACCAAATGAAGCAGACAGGTTAACAGAGAGATCAGGGAGAGAAACAGCCGGAGAATGCTGCTAAAACTAGTCATCCCAGGGTAACTATGCACATACCCACACCTGAGCCCTCTGATGAGTGACACCAAAACCTCCACAATTTGGAGAAAATATACTTAAATCATTTAGCAAAGTCAATAAACCAGCAAGCAAACAAACAAACAACAAAAATAGCCCTGTAGAGGGGGAAGGGAGTTAGTATACAGAAACTCCCCAATACATTACTTAAATGTCCACTTTTAAATTAAATAATGGGACATTCAAAGAAGCAGGTACATGCAACCCATACACAGGGTAAATAAAAAGACAATGAAAACTGCCTATGAGAGGAACTAGATGTTATATTTAATAGACAGAGACTTCAAAGTAGCCATTATAAAGCTGATTAAATATGGCTAAAGTAAAAGAAGGTAAGACAGTGTATAATTAAAGATTAATAAAGATAAAGAATTTATGAAATTCTAGAGTTGATAAGTGCAATAATTGAAATAAAAAAATCCACGAGAAAGGCTCAAGAATAGATTTTAACTGGCAGAAGAAAGAATCTGTGAACTTTAAGATAGACCCATGATAAATACAATCTAAATGAGATAGACAAAGAATGAAAAAAGTGAACAGAGAGAGAAATGTGGGACACCTTTAAGCACACCAAGATACACATAAAGGTAGTACCAGAAAAAGAGAAAGAAGCAGAAAAGATATTCAAGGTAATAATGCCTGAAAACTCCCCAATTTCCTGAAAAACATTCATCTACACATCCAAGTTCAATGACTTCCAAATTGAGTAGATGGAAAGTGATCCACCCTTACACAAATCATATTAAAAATGCCGACAGCCAAAGAAAGAGAATATCTTAAAAGCAGAAAGAAAAAAAAACTCATTATATATAAGAGAAGCACAATAAAATTAACTGCTGACTTCTCAAAAACAGTGGAGATCAGAAGGCAGTGTAAGGACATATTCAAAGTGCTAAAAAGTAAGGGCAAAGGAATTTGTGGCTTGCCTAATTCAAAATAAAACCATGAATGTTTAAATGGGAATTGATCTGATTATTTTTCTCTAAATCAATGAGTTTCATATTGGGCACTGTGTCTCAGATCTCAACGGGCATACAATTGACTAGAGGTACTAGATTAAACTGCAGATTTCTGGACTACTACTTTAGGGATTCTCATTCTGCAGATTTGGAGTGGGTATCAGGAATTTTCATTTTAATGTATTTCAGAGGTAATAATTTTTATCTGGATGGTTTCAGAATCACACTGCAAGATGCACTGGGATAAAGAAAAGAGTGAGCACAGAGGCCCACAGATGAACATTTGTATCCTCACTCTTCATTACCTGCCTACTTAACTGGGGCAAAATATGTAGTCTCTTGCAGCTCTCATGTTGTTTGTTTTTTTAGTGAAAATAAAAAATACAGTAACTGATATGTAGAGTTATGAGAATTAATGTGTACAAAGCTGACCTCCAAATCTGCTGGGCTCTTTCTTTCCTCACATTCCCTACTTTATTTGCTCATTTCACTCTATTGTCATTTCCCTTTTCTGATGTTACCTTCCCTTAAAACCATAATTATTTCCATCTCAAAGTGATAACTTTTCCTTCTGCTAGTATATTTATGATCAAGAAATATATTTTTAAACTAAGACTGTCTGCTTAGATTACTGACATAAGTAAATCAGATACTGAATCTGTTTAAAAATAGAAATATTTTTTCAATGAAAGTATTTTTGTGGAAATACAAATGCTTATTTTGTTTCTAAAAAATGCAATATTTGTCTAAAGCTTCTATCAGCCAATTAGTGGATAATTAATTATTGAAAACAGAAGATTAAATGTCTCCCATAATTCGTGTTATATTTAATTTGATATGTGTCCCGTTATGACATATACATGCACAAATGCAAAAGAGCATGCGTGCTTGAACACTGTGATGAAGCATTCTTTTCACATAAAGTGATTCATCTTGAATCACGGAAAAAATGTGGCAATCAACAAAATCAAAGTTCTTTGTTAATAATGAGGGTATCACCAGTGATATGTTGCTTTATAGAAAAATCTCCACAGAAAATGATCAACCTATAGTGAACCTCCAGGCCACTCCATGTGTGGTGGATAGACTCTTACTTGACCCCAATTATCCCTACCTCTTGGTGTATATACCCTGTGTGACTCCTCTGCTCTTGAGTATGTATAAAACCTTGTTTCTAACCAATAGAATACAGCAAGATGATAGGATGTGATTACTTGTAACTTGTGTTATTATATCACATAAAGTATTAGCACATCTTTCTAGAGCATCTTTCCACAATCCCTGGGCCAGTACCAGTCCATAGCCTGTTAGGAACTGGGCTATACATAGCAGGAAGTAAACTGCCGGCTCCCCAGCACTAGCATCACCGCCTCAGCTCCCCCTCAGATCATCAGACATTAGATTCTCACAGGAGCACTGGTCTCTGGTACTAAAAAGGTTGGGGACCGCTATTCTGGAGTATCTATTTTTCCCTTGTTAGTTTTGAAGACAAAAACTGCCATATAGTGGGCTAACGAAAATGGAAGGATCATTTGGCAAGGAATTTCAGGCAGATTTTGGGAGCTGAAGGGGCATGTAGATGCTAGCCAGCAAGAAACTGAATCCCACATTCCTACAAGCACAGGGATATGAATTCTGCCAATAACTTCAGTGAACTTGGGAGATCTTTCATCTGTTGAGCCTCATATAACACCACATCCCCAGCCAACACTTGTTTACAGCCTTGTGAGATCCTAAGCATAGGACCCAGCTAAGCTTTGCCACTTCCTGATCCAAAAACACTGAAGAAATAAATGTTGATAAGTTTGTGGTAATTTATCATCCAGCAACAGAAAATTAATATATTTCGTTGCTTTGTTTTTTGTTCCCTCTTTGATTATATGTCCTTTGAAGATTAGATCATGTCTTCAGTATTTTGATTTGCTTGTTTTTAAGGGTTTTTAAAGTAAAATTTCAAGGTAACTTTCACTAATATACAGTATACCAATATGCAAATATGCATGCTAATAGATGTATACTGTTTTGTTATTTTCCAAGTACTTTAATACGCATTGTCTTGTGTAAGACACACATCCTGTGGTAAAGGCAGAAAGATAATATACCTATTTCACAGGTGAGAAAACTGAGGTTCAGTGAGTTAGCAGTAGTTCCACTGAAGTCATGTAGGAAGTAAAACAAGGTATTAGCAAAAGCGAGTCAAGGCAGGTCACAAGCCTGGTCAGTAATCAAAAGTTGGTTGGAACAACAAAGTCATCTCAAGATTGCCTCACTTCACTCTACTACCAAGCTGGCATACATGGAGGTGGGGGGAGGGAGCGAGTGTGTGTGTGTGATCTATCTTATCTGGTCTATAAAAATATATATAGACTAGATAAGAAGACAAATGAACAAACAAAATGCTCTGATGTCTTAGTTCTTCATGAATGTGTACCCAGGTTTGTCAGCCAATTTTCTTAATACTAATTATTAATTATAAGAAACCTAAGAAAAATCAGAACTGAGACCTCTGACTTTAAAACCACTTTTTCTAGAGGAGTTGCCATATCAGCACTCAAGTGCCTACATTAGTACTATATAAAAGATTTTGCACAGTATCGGGTTCTACTTTTCTGGATCATCCGATAAAAAGGCTGCTTGGCCATGGCCTGTCCATCAGATTACCAGCCTAGTGTGATGTTATTTCAATTACACTGTTTACGTCTATAGAAACAATCTTTTTTTCAACCAAGTGAATAAAAAATTTCAGTTAGTGTCTATCAACTTCTACATTTTTTTAACTATAACTTACACTGAACATTACTTGTTTTTCTTAAGTGGTTGTTTGGCATATAATTGTTCACATGTGACTTATGATTTTTGAATCATTAAGAAAAGAGCTGAAAACAACAGTATGACTTAGAAACTCCAACTGCATAAAAATTTATGTTTTTTACTCCATTTCTAGATTTGGAAGATACTTGAGTAGGAAAGACTGTAAATTTTTTTTCAGTGACTTTATATCCCATTGAGCTAAGTGAGCATATTTGGTAATTATATAAATAATTCACTGTGCATTGTAATGGACCACTTCCAGTCTCTGTGGTTTGTATGTGGCACTCTAAGACATCCCAGTAGGAGAGTCACTATGCTCCTAAGAGAGGCTGTAAGTCAGTATGTAGGGTCAGCATGGTGCCATTTAAAGGATGTGTGTACAATCTGTGGACTTGCTATGGTTTTGGTAAAGGAGTCTGGCACACAGCAGGCGAGAGTAAATTTCCTTTACTCTGATGTTGCTGAAGTTACAGGGCAGTGAAAGAAAGCATAAATATCTTAAATGATCAAAAGAACTCAAAAAGACTTTCCTGACTTTTCTACTTTTCATTGCTTTTATTTGTGACTTAAATCTAAAATAAAAACAGCTTCAACCTGTTGCCTCCAACTCAGTCTTTATCAAGGTACTTTAAATAACCTGTGCTGAATTTGTTGTGAAATATCCTAAAACATACATAAATAAGAAGGCATATTGTGGTCCAACATTAATTTTTAAAATGGTAACAAGTACGATTGGTTCATTGATTCAATTATTCAATAATAATTTTTAAAGACCATTAATAATTAGATTTGATACTGGGAACACAACAGGAGAAAAAGAAGAGTACACGATGTCATGTGTCAGAACTTGAGCCCTGGATTTCTTATGTGAGATGTAAATTTTTTCCTGTTCCATTACATATGCCAACTATGCTTAATAAGATGTGGTCTTTGCTTGCGATGAGAATAACATCTTCTGGGATAGTCAAGTATAAGAATAATAACTAGACTGCAAAGTTTAAACACAGACAGACATGTAGAAATATTTTCCACTTATTAAAATTCTCTGTCCAATTTTTTGAGTCCCGTCCCTCTCCTCCAACTAACTTTTTCTTACTCTGTCTTCTCAATTTCCAAAGCATAATAATCTTATGGGTCATCAAAAATTGAAAAACAAGATTAAAAAATCTCAAATTCTTTATATTTGACTTTCTGTAAAAGTGAGACAATTTTGGTACAATGTAGCTAAGACCACATGTCTTTGAACTATTCTGGAAGTTACCACTCAGGTAGCTTTGAAGAAAGGCCTGGGGCTGCTAGGCCAGTAAACAATCCAGTGCCTGTGAGCAAGATTGGGATCTATAAATGAGAACTGCCATATGACTTGCACCGCTTTTTGAGAATCAAAGTCATTTTGCTAGTTTGCAAATAAAGGGTGCATGCTGAGAGAAAACTGTAGAAAAATTTGGGGTGCCCTGGGAGATATTTGAGGCAGCTAAACAAATAGATGAGCAGAGGGAAAACAGTAAAATCATGAACTGCAAATGAGACAAATCATGAGTCTGTTCAAAGCAAGAAATATTGAAGGAAAAACAGCAGGAAGAGTGGAACCTAAGCCTTATCACCTTTTCCTGCCTCCTACATGTTCACTCTGGCCCACCTCTAGCCAGAGACACAATCTTCTCTTTTGATCTGAAGTTTTTAGGGAAAAATATGAAAAGAGAATATCAATAATTCAATAGTGTGTAGAACTGAAAGGGAAAGTTAAAAAAATGACAATACTTACTTGCCTTTGCCTATAAAATGGCTATGGTAGATAGAAATTCTGAAGACCTGTTAAATAGTAAAGAGAGTAAAGAATGAGAGAAAAGAACCTAACACAAAGTACCATCTGTGTGGTAGAGTTTTACATGCATTATATTATTTTCAGGACAACTCTCAGCTACACTAATTTTTCTTTATGTTTTTATATAGTGTGGGAGTTCTGAGCTAGCCACCCCAAGACATGCCTCTGTGGGTGAATTGTTTTGAGCTAAGGGTAACTTTGGAAGCTCAGGAAGAACTTCTTAACCTTCCTTAGTTCATGTCTTATATTCCCATGTTCCTTTTCCATCTTTGAACCTCTCATTTATGTGAGGCTTTTAACTCTCATGTATGTGGGGTTCTCATACATACCTATGAATTACATTTGGTTAATTTCCCTTGTTAATCTGTCTCATGTCTATTTGATTATTAGACCAGCCAAAAGAACATTGAGTGTAGAGGAAAGTTTCTTCCTCCTCCACAAAAGGAAAAGTGAGGCTTAAGAGATTTTTCTTTATCCTAGGTAATACAATAAACTGAATTTCAAATGTGTATTTGTCCAATGATGAAGTTAATACTACCACTCAGTAAAACCTTGTATCATTCTGCTCAGAGTAGCTGATAGAAACATATTCAGAATGCAACCTGACTCAATTAGCCAAACATCTATACTGAAAAAGTACATCCTCCCATACAAAAAAATATATTTTTAAATAGCACAATCATGAATATCAAGCCCTAAATTGTTTGCTGGGAACTCCATAAGCTATGGCAGGCTAAGGATGAGAGAGGTTGACATAGCCTGGAATATGTATTATAGAGGATTCATAGATCGATGACAGATAACAACATGGAGAGGAACTAATTCATGGTGTTACTAAAGGGAAAAGGGATAAGTTATGTGAGTCTTACATAACCAAACCACAGAATTGTGGTTAGACCACAGTTCGACATTTATTTTTAAAACCAAAAAATTAATATTTATCAAAGCTAATAAAAGTGGTACAGTTTTTCCACCAATATAATTCAGCAAATGGTTAGTCAAATTAATTTTTATTAAGCACCTGCTATATGTGGACATCAAGAAGAAATTTATCTGCTGAGATGGAGTCTTCATGGTCAATCAAGGTCCCAGATTTCATAAATAATAAGTGTAGAAGCTATTTGTTGATGGGGGCTCCTTGCTAACACTGTATGCTGGGAAAAACTTCAGACTGAACTCTTGGCTTCCCATACTTTGCCCCTCTTGTTTACAACATCTGAGTCAACCACTGCAGGGAAACCCTGGTTTCATCTTTCTACTAACAGACTGAGATTTGCCTCGCCCAGTCAGAACTGCACAATGTGGATACCTCCTTTACATAAAATGAGCCTAATTGAGAACCTGAGCGGGAATTTTCGCTGTAAAAAGTTGGCTTCCCCTTTGTTCTGGAGGAACACAATTTGGGTTCCTACCTGAATCTGAGTCTCCCAGGCTGCAGATCCTTTTGTTCAAATAAATGCTTTGTATTCTTTATTACATTCTAAAATTAATTTTAGTTTACATATGTGGCAAACCTATATTAGCCAACTAATATAGGAATTTGATATAACCATGATTAAGGACTGGGACTGACTATTCTAGACATCAGAGAAAACTGTCTAGTGAGTAAGATAAGCACATAAACTATTATGAGATGTGTTAAATATTAAGAATATTAGGCCATTGGAGAGGCAGCAACTTATTTTTAGGAAGTTAGGAACAGTTTTAGGGAAAAGATATAGAGATAGAGGTATATATTAAATATTTATATAAATTGATATACAGGTACTCATTTATTTCATAGAGAGATTAAGTTCTAGTCAAATTAAGATGATGGGGAAGAACTTTTTTTTTTTTTTTTTAACACCTACAGCACCTGGTATTCCAAGGCAGTCTCTCATACAAGTACTAACCAGGCCCGAGCCTGCTTAGCTTCCGAGATCAGCCGAGATCAGGCATGTTTAGGGTGGCATAGCCATACATTGGGGAAGAACATTCTTGATAAAAAGGATTTTAAAGAGGAAATTGGAGAACTCTTAGGTGAAAAATATAAATGTGATGTGAAGCCTTGTTTTATCACTAAGTAACTGAAATCTTGAGTAGTTTCTTCACTTCTCTAAAATTCCATTTCCTCATCTACTAAATAGTTATAGTAAAATCCTCTATGAAAAATGGTTGTGAGGAATAGCCAGTATAACTTACTACGAAGTCCAGCCTACTGTGTCTAAAACTTGATGTTGATTTGCCTCCATACATGTTGCCTCTAAGCACCTGATGGATGTCCTGTGAGTCTAACCTTCAACATTGAGGAAGAAAACATCCATTCTTCTAAAAGTATTTAAAAATCTTGTTGGCTACTCACCTCTATACTAGCTAGACCACCATTCCGACGTAGCATAATTCCTTTGCTCTTAGTCTTGTTCTTATAACTCCCTTAGATTCAAGTAATAGCCTGGGTGAATATTTTGCATGTCATGTACAAATAGCCACATCACACACCTTGTTTAACTTTAGCATCCCTATATTAAGAGATGCTACAACACACCTACTTTGCTTCAGGAAATAGTGTTGTGACAGCTAAGATACATAAATTCTGAAGCAAAGTGAGGAGCTTATAGTACTTATTTGCATGTCAAAACCCCAGTCTTGCTTTTTCCTTATTTCTAGACAGTGATTGTGTCTACTTACAGGGAGCAACCTGAAATAGTTGTGCATTTCAATAAGTTTTCTAAATCCTTTCTTATAGTAGAGGCTGCAAATTAAAATAAAATTTTAATCATGTATCCACCTCCAAGTACTAGAATAATAATGATGATTAAGGACCTTAGTCTGCTTTTGTTCTACAAAAGGAGCTTGACATCCATAGTAAAAAAAACAAAAGCAAACCACAAAACTCTTTTCATTACTGACAGTTTTTATTGAAATCTTAGACTGCTAGGAAAGCCTGGAAATTTGCCTACTTTCTTTACAGTCAGTATATTTTAAATTTCACCATCTACATGTACAGGTTTCTCTTGAGAAAAATATCTTTATAAAATTTCTTCTAAGAACAGTGCTTTGTTCATCATATAATTTTGAAATTGCACATTTGAGTTATGGATGAAGAATGAATAAGTGAAAGATTACTCATCGAATAACCCCAAATTCTAAAACCCATACCCAACTTTGCTGTTGTTTAATACCTCATACCATAGACATGACACGTTTTCCTCTGCTTCTCACAGTTGCTAACCTGTACACTCCATACAATGGTCTTCCTTCCTTATTTATGTCAAGGATCGTTGCGTAGTTCTAATTAGCTGGTGCATGCCTTAAATTTTATAACATGTCATAAAACATGCTAGGTTTAGTTAATATCTTAAAGTCAAAATAAATAGATATTTGCTATAATAGTGAAATAATATCTAATGTTAATGTAAAAATTTAAAACTGTACATACGATGATTTTAAATGTAAAGGTAAATGGTATTAATGGTATTAAAATGTAATGGTGTTAAATGTAAAGGTAAATGGTATTAATAGTATTAAAATTGGACTAGGCATCTTCATAGTCAATAATATTAAACTTCAGGAGTCAACATATTGGGTATTATCTTCTCTAATTAATGAGTTAAATGGCATTAATAGCTGTCTAATAAAGTGACAAAGGGAGAAAAGAGTACCACAGTAATGTTCTTGAGGAATTATTAGTCCTGTTCTTATTAAAGGATATTACTGCTGGGCTCTTATCTGAGTTTTGCCTTGGATTCTGAACCTGAAAACAAATCAATTGTTGTAAGGTAGGTCTTCAAAGTAAGGAGCTATATCATTTTTGTAGTATTTCAATCAAAATATATTTTTAAGAAATGAGTTTTGAAACTGTCCAACATTCAACTTTAGGATACAAGGTGGAATTAAAAGGACTTTCTTCACTCCCAACGGAGGAGTCCCAAAGTGAAACACAGAAGTTGTTAAGGGTGGAAAATTTTCAAGTGAGCCAACTAGCTAAGTCAGCTACAGGGAAGAAATATCTTTAGATACCAGAAGTTGTCCTACTTGCTTGGGTGTGGTATAGGAGGTGTATTGTATAAGATATGAAGATGGCCAATGTCTGCTTCTGTCATCTACTTACTTGTTAACCAGGGTGTGGTACTAGGTGATGTATTGTGCTAATGGCCAACTTCTGCTTCTGTAATCTGCTTGCTTGTTCTAGGCTTTATAACTGCCTCACTCTCAAACCCTGGGGCTGATCTCCTCTAACCCAGCGCGGTAGAGAGTCAGTTGCTGGCCGGCTAATAAAGGCTCATAATTAATCTCAATTGGCTCCGTGGGTCTCAGAATCATTCGCGCCACAACATCACATCTGTTAGAATAGC
>NW_006432669.1:5377422-5434862 GCF_000325575.1 Pteropus alecto
GGGCTTGTTCAGGAGACCACCAGGATATTGTCTTGAGCTTTATCAGCTGCCTGCTCTGAAAGCTCGGGGCTGATCTCCTCTAGCCCTGCGTGGTAGAGAGTCAGTCGCCAGCCAGCTAATAAAGGCTCATAATTAATCTCAATTGGCTCTGTGGGTCTCAGAATCATTCACGCCATAACAAAGTGTTCTCACTCCTTTTGAGGAAGATCATCAAATGGTGTTTGCATGAGTTTTGAAAACTGAAATCCTCTATTCTGTGCATCTTATTATCTGCATTATATGTGGTTAACTTTTGGCTATATTTGCTAACATAATTTTGTTATTACACCATCTTTAACAACTTGATGACTAGTTTAGAAAACTCTCCTAAGAAAGATAAAAAATCGCCAGTGACTTCACTGTTCATTACTGAAATCCCTTTCTGTCCCCCTACCACCCTGACAAAGACTCTCCTTGACCAAACGAGTCTCTTAGCTCCTCTTAGCCCTCTTATCTACCAAGCTGTGACCTTGAGCTCTGTCCTTGGCTGATTTAGTACAGTTTTAGCAAGAATTCTGCTGAGTCAGAGAGGATTTATCAGAACTCCCCTCCTCTTGGTATCTGATCCCCTTCTATATCTGATCAAATTCCTTATCCCTCACCCTGGATATCTTATCACTCTTGTCAAGTTGATTTAGTCAGAATCGTCCTGATGGTTCTTAGTAATTTTCTTTCCACAGATTCCCACCCTGCTTCTTGGCTATAAATTCCCACCTGTCCTTCTTGTGCATAGTTAAGCTTAATTTCTCTCTCTTTCTCTCTCTCAAAAACAGCCTATTGCTGTAGTCCCTCTTTAATAAAGCTGTTCTTACCATCTTTAACAAGTGTCATGAAAAAGTTTTTATTAACACCTCCCTGCCAACAATTTTAAGTCAACAGAAACTTCAATCTATGTATTATAGATAACATTAAATGGTTGTTTATTCCCAAGCCTCTTAGAAACCTTTGTCTCAAAATTTTTGTCTTGCTGTGTCCATCAATCCCAAACAATTCTCTCAGGATTTTATCTCAATCCTAATCAAGCCTTCATGTTGGAAGACCTAACTTATATAATAGAATCCAAAAGTACATAAATATTCCAAATTTGCCCAACCTCCTTTAAGACTCTAAGAATTTGTCAAGGTAGTTCTCTCCCTTACTTCATAAAAAAATAAGCTCACCTTTACATTACTGACAAATTATTTGAGTGGTATTTCATGGAAGCCAACATTTGACAATCTTACTTCTCATAAAAATCCAAGTCTTTATCTGAGGTCCCTTGATCCTCCCACTTGGGGGATTCTTTGGCTATGCTAGTGACATAGGCCTCTTTTTGGACTCAAGCTCTGATACAGCTTTTTTTGTCCTTTATCCCTTTTTAATTATCATAAATATTTCTACCTATTACTTGGGATCTGGTCAAGCCACTGGGGTTTTGACTCAATGGCATGATAATCATTATAGACCAGAAGCTTACTATAGTCTTTTCTTTGATCCACCTTGTATAAAGGCAATAGCCATCAACACCAAACTATTGAATGTATCTGCTAACTTGGTTTTTAGGATTTTCTTTAAGGCTGATGTTTCCTCATGTTGCATCATCTTTGCTGCTTACTGAAAATACACGTTTCTCAATAATTAAGCTTACCTCCAATGAAATTCTGTTGCACTTTCTCATACATTTCTATTATTATAACATTTTAAGTCCTAAATCTCTTCTTTCATTATCTGATGAAGAGAAACCATAACTTTCTAGCCTCTACTTGTAAGCTATCTATGCCCTAAATAGATCTATTAGAAATTCCTTTAGATTACCTAAATCCATGTTTGCTTATGGGTTATGTTAAGACTAAAAATAAAAAAAAATATATTGGGCAGGAAGCCCTATAACAGACCTCCCTTTACCCCTAAAATAATATCCCTTACTACAGTCAAATCTTCCCAGATCATAAACTCATTGTACTCATTGGATTTTAATGAGTATATCTGTCTGAGTCCGATCATGAAGGGAAAAAAAAACACCAGTTTTTCCGTGGTCCTTAACCGTTTTTGCACCAGAGACTGATGCTCCTATGAGAATCTAATGCCTGATGACCTGAGGTGGAGCTGAGGTGGATACTAACAACTGGGGAGTGGCTGCAAATACAGATGAAGCTTCACTGATAACTTTCTGTTGTGCGGCTCAGTTCCTGACGGGCCACAGACTGGTGCCAGTTCGTGGCCTGGGAGTTGGGGACCACTGATTTAAATGGGTGTTTTAACAAAAAGAATTCTTAAATTTTGATAGGAGAGTGACTATAAGATGTAAAGATGACTTGAAGGTTTTCCTAGTGTTGAGAGGGAGTACTCATTAAGAGATAGATTTAGAATTGGGACCCTACATAACCAGGCCACAAGTCATGTGGGCTGTAGTTTACTGACTTCTGACCTAAAGTATTTCCTTTGGCCTTAATGACAATAGGTCAATTCCTTTGTTCATAACTCTTCCCTTATGAGTTAGCATATGCAGGTTCACACATATAGAAATATAATTTCCTATTCTCAACTCCATTTTGTTATTGCAAACATACATGGACAAATATTAGAAGCAACTTATGTACTATATCCAGTCTAATTAATAAGATATATGCTTCATTTTTTCCTAAACTCCTTCTAAATTACCAAATACTAGTGAAAGATAGCTCTTAAACCCTGAAGAAAAAAAACCTATCAAATATTAGTAGTTAGTATAACAATGATATTCCAAGTAATTGATCCTTGAATCCATGTATCTCAATTAAATGGGATGTATCATCCTCATAGAATCAAAGGAAGTTGGTCCCTACCAGAGACCTCAATTATTAGGAACTCCCTAGCAGCAATACTTTCAGGAAGGATATAGATTCTATCCAGTAATTCTAGATAAATTGGACAACTGCAGTAAATGTAGACATCTTCCTCCAAAGTTCCATGGAACACTAACACAGATAGTGACAATTTAATCTGCATTCATTTATTCTTTATGTTATATATCTTTATGTTTTTCTTAATTAAGGCTACCTTTATGTTATTTTAAGACTCATAATATTGCTTTCTGTCTCCTTAATCTCTCTTTGGTTTAAATATAGTATCTGGCTCAAATTTGCTCATGAATGGATTAAAGCAAACTGATATTTAAAACAGTGAATTCACATTCACATATTATGCATCTTATGGGATTTCTATAGCTTTCCTTTGTAAACTTTTATTTGTGGATTTTATTTATTGTGTAATGAATCAGTTTGTTTCTTGGGTAATAAGACTCAATTGTTAGATGATATATTAAGAGGCAAACATTACAATTTGGAGAGCCAGAAATTTAAAATCTTCTCTCATATCATATCTACAAAAGGAGGCTCTTTTCTCTACTGAATTAATATTCAGAGATCTTTTGAGGGAAGTAACTATTATAATAGAACTTTCACAGAAACAGAATATTAGAAGATAACTAAGGAACAGATTGTGCATATTTGGAGGCTGTTATAATTTCACAGATATTAAAAGTAAGATATGCTACTTTTCTATTGCTTTAAATAGACCAAATGATCAATAGTATAGATTTTATTGCCTAGCACTGGACTATTCTTAATAAGTGTTGTGAAAACATTAGAATATCATTTTACATTGCTTTAGGGATATTATGGCTAAAAAAATAGATTGTCGGTGACCTCCAAAGACTAGTATACATTTGCAGCACAAAAACTACTGGCTACTACCTGAAAACTGGGCATGTAAGTCTTATCATTGTAAACTACTGGCTGACTTTATGATAGCACCTGACCTGACATGACTCAGAATCTATTTTTGTCCATTAGCTTTTCTTCTATGAAAAGCAAGTTACTAAATAACTTCATTAAAGAAGAAACAGAAGAAGAAAAAATTAAATTTGAGAACCAAAACCCTAACCACTCAAGACGAACTCTGGATTGCTTTTTCTATCCTCAAGGCTCTTTACTTCATGTTTTACAAGAGGCCCAGGAAGCAGGCAAACTCATATACAGAATATTATGTATGAGAACATCAGGATAGAGAATGCCACCAGGGCTATTGAAAACTTCGCCTATGAAATTTATAAAATCAAGCAGGTGGTGTGTGAAAATAGAGCCATTTCGATATACAATTGGTCTCCAAAAAGAGAACATGTGGCATTTTTTTAAGAATACTGTACTTATATCTCTTCAGATTTCTGTGGGATCTGTAATATTACTAATATATCTGGAAAGCAAAAATAATAATAAAATTCATTAAGCTGTCGAATAATCCCATATCTAGATTTGTGGGTTCCTCATATTGAAGAGTGGGTACTTAATATGAGTACTCTGGGCTCCCAGCTGAGACTTGGACTTCAAATTATGCTAATCTTTCTTTCAGTTTTGTTTGTGTTCCAGTGTTTTTTTTATATTTGTTCTCAACCTCAGATACCACTGTGCCAACCCTGTGCCATTCAGTGATCCAACAAATGATCACCTAAAATGAACAGGAAAGCCTAACACTGTGGAGGTTGAAACAATCAGCAATGGAAAACTTGACACATGATCATGACATCTTACGTAGTAGTGAAGGTCTGTTCTCAGATATCAATGGTCTAGCTTGAACTCAGAGTGAAGAATGACTGGAGAGACCCTGTAAAGAGACTCTTGTACCCATAGAGCTTATGTTAATATGTAAAGTAATATATGCCACATGTTTACATTTACATTGACTCTCTCCATTTAGAAAACTATATTAATCCAGTGTCTTAATCAATCCAACTTGAAAAGTTACAAATACTTTTTCATTTTAGGAAGTCCACAAAACACCATTTATCTTACAAAAATAGCTTTTCAATCTTTAAATAGATAGCTTCGACCAACCCTTTACTTCTTAAGACTCTTAGAAACTCTAACTTCAATACCCTCACCTTGCTATTTCCACTGCTCCATAACTATTATTTCATTATCCTTAACTAATCCTAAGCAAGCCCACAGATGGAAATATGACCTACCTTAAACAAGAATTAACATCACATAGATATGCTAATTTTTCCATCCACACCCTGAGACGCTATTGAGACTTTATTAAGTCAATACTCTCTCTGACCACAAAATAATCTCAGCTTTGCCTTACTAACAGATTGTACTTCAGGGATCTGGTATTTGATAGTCTTTTATTGCACTTGTGTTTTGGTTTTAGTGAGGCATTTTTTTTACATGGCTTGAATGATGGTAGTAAATACCAGATTGTACTTATATGTGATTGTGAACATGACCCAGTCTTAACATATTGTATCAATAATTATCTAAGTCTGGAATGGCTTTCTATCTTATTTTCACACACTCACTCCCTTAATTCTCTTTATATATCCCCTTATCAGAAAGGGTTTCCACCACCTTCTTCTTGCTATCCTTTTACCCTGATTTATTACTCTTCATAGTCTTTATAGCTACCTCAAATGTGTTCATTTATTTTTCTGACTTACCAATAGAAGGTAAGCTCCAAAAGAATAGAAACCTGTCTATTTTATTTGCTACTATAATTCTAGTGTGTAGTACAAAATCTGATGCAAAGTAAGAGTTTAATATATGAATGGATGCAAAAATGAATTGTGTGGCAAGCGGTAAAAAAGAAAATGAGTACAACGCATAGAAATAGTTCTTACTATGAAATAGTGGTTGGATAGGGGGAAGCAGGGAAGAGGGTGGTAGATCAAGAGAGAGGGATTTAAGTTTAAAGGAAAGTTTTTAAGGATGGGGAATAAATTCTCATGGAAAACAACCAATGAAGGAACAAGAGACAATTCATGGAGTGACACCATTGAGAGTGCTAAAGCATACAAGATACAGAAAGTGGATGAAATATTTTGCTTTCAACGGGAGAAATAACTTCCATTTTTATGAAACAATCTAAGGAAATGACAGGTTCAGAAGCAAATGGATTATGATAACTAAAATGGTTTGCTCTATAACTTGTAATCTTTTTGAAGAAAGTTTAATAAGAGAGCCTGCTGGATATGTGGGATACAATTTTATCTGTAAAGTTGGAAGGGGGGGTCATTTGTTTTAATTAACTGTACATGGTAGTAGAACAGGGGGACTAAGAGAACAGAGAAATTTTGAAACAGAAAATTTGCTAAGCGGAAGAGAACTAATTAGGGACATTTTAGAAGATACTGCAAGGCATTGGGAAACCATATGACTTTAGAGACCATAAATTTTCAGTGTCCTAGTTTGTTGCATGATTTCTCTTCTGTGCTGCTCAACAGAAAAGGTATAGAAATAAAGTAGAGGAGCAGAGTGAAAAATAATCATCGTAATTATGTTTTTTAATAAATGATTGTGCTGTACATCTATTTAATATTAAACATGTCATTAGATTGATACTAATTAAATTATTTAAGTCAGATATACTAACTACAGAAATTCTAAAGTCTTTATACCTTGGTGATTTTAGCCATCAGTACCCTATAAAATTCTAGCTGGGCCTGAATTTTAACGTTATTTTAATTTTTACAACTGGAATGTTAATACTTTTAACTTTACTTATTGAAAGAAAGCTGAGAGGGTTTGAATGCTCAAGCATTCAGGACACTCTGTTTAGTCTTCAAAATGGATCATAAACAAAAATTTTCTATTTCAGTTATGATCATTTATATTATTAATGACAGCAGAGAATTTTTAAATGTCAGATTTAAATCATTCTCTTATATTCATTTTCTTCCAAAGACTAAAGTATATAAGTATGAAGAAAGAGCTGTACCACTTCAACAAGAGTTCAGCATAAATTTCCATACTCACACAAATGCACATAGACATAAACTTTAATTTCAACGAAGTAAAAAAAAAAAAGAACTTTGAGAAATGGAGTTATTGTGAAAGTTAAGTATTTGTTACAGATATATGTATGTGCTCTATAATCATGATACTGCTTTGGTCACTAAGATATTATTTTTAGAGAACTTAATTCAATTGCTTAAAAAGGAGTTTCAAAATTGGTCATTAGGCTACCATTAGTTGTGATTTTTTCTACTTACATATGCTAACTAAAGTATATAAGTATGAAGAAAGAGCTGTACCACTTCAACAAGAGTTTGGCATAAATTTCTATACTCACACAAATGCACATAGACATAAACTTTAAGTTCAACGAAGTAAAAAAAAAAAAAACTTTGAGAAATGGAGTTATTGTGAAAGTTAAGTATTTGTTACAGATCTATGTATGTGCTCTATAATCACGATACTGCTTTGGTCACTAGGATATTGTTTTTAGAGAACTTAATTCAATTGCTTAAAAAGGAGTTTCAAAATTGGTCATTAGGCTACCATTAGTTGTGATTTTTTCTACTTACATATGCTACATACTCTACTATAAACCTTGTAGCTTTACATTTTACTCCATTAGTTTATACATTTTTTGGAGAAGGGACAAAGTTCTCTTCGTATTTACATAATCAGTGCCTAGCATATGGCTAGCACAATTAGGCATTCAATAAATGTTTCTATTTAGGAGTTGTATCAAGGAAAGAAAATTACAAGGATCAAATTATAAACAGAAATTTTTTCTAATAAAGATATGCTTTGTATGCAAAGCTAAATAGGTATAACACCTGTCAGTTTTTACTTATTGGAATGAGAAAGTGTTGAAACATTTCTAAGGGAGCTTACAAAATAAACTGTAAAACATTTTGCTTAACTCCAAACCATTTAGAGTTGTTTACTGAAAAAGTATCGTGACATTATAGCAAAATTGAGCAATTGTCAAAAAAATACAAAATACAAAAGGAAGATATGCCATCTCGTGATTATAGTCACTATACCAAAAATTGTGCCTGTGATCAAGATGTTAACTGATAAATATGCATATTAATTATAAAAACTGGCAATTTTAATCATAATACTGACAGATCAGAATAGAAATTTTTTCATTTATGTGTGTTTATGCGTATATAAAAAATGTGTTTTTTATATGCGTATATAAAAAATGTGTTTTTTATATACGCATAAACACACATAAATTAGACATTATCATGTATCAATTAATTTTTTACTGTGGAAATGACCAATTAGCTTTTATGGTTATGTAGGAATAAGAAGTCATTTTTAAAGAGTAAGTCTGTAAACCTCAGTACCCAGTTGAAGCATCTTATATTTGTAAATGGATAACAGCAGGCTAATTGTTCTCTTGAACACTGCAAATATTTTGTGATTATATAAATGTTATTTTTAACACTTATTGAGCATGATCATTTGATGTACCACATAGAACAGAATTGTAGACACTGTCTTCATCATATATCAGATTTATTCTTCTAAAATAGTTATTATGCAGAGTTATGCTTAGGAATCCAAATGGACATGAGTACGTTATTAAGTAAACTAACTTTTCTCACACAATAATTCCCAGTAAGTCTTAAGAAAATTACCTATTTTCAAGTGAAAGCTTTATGAGTTTTAGTCATTTTGTGGTCTCCCTCATAAACTTTCCTCTATCACTTCTATTCTATCAGCTATGGCATCCCAGATATGAAATAAATGCATGTAGTTGAGAAGATTTGATGAGATGAGAAATGTATTGACATTAAAACTAGTTTGAGTTAATGTGCAGCACTAATATTTCCAAGTTTTACAGAAAACCACTAGAAAAGCAAAGTAATTTCTTTCTCAATAACCTGTATTAAGTCAGGTCTCATCACTTTTCAAAACTATTTTGGTTGTCAAAACCTAGCTGTGGCAGAAAAAGATAAAACTGTATCCAAGTTATGGGGTCTCCCACTTTTTAAAAAATATGCAGACTTTATTTTTTATAACAGTTCTAGGCTCACGGCAAAATTGTGTGCAAAGTACGAGGGTTCCCATTTCACTCCTTTCCCCACATGCACAGTTTTGCCTGCTGTTAACATCCTTCACCAGAGTGGTACATTTGTTAGAACTGATAAACCTACACTGACAGACCATCACCTAAAGTCCATAGAATGCATTAGGGTTCGCTCTTGGTGTTGTACATTCTGTGGATCTTAACAAATGTATAATGCCATGTATTTAGCATTACAGTAGCATACAGAATAAATTTACTGCCCCCCAAATCCTCTGTTTCCACTATTCATCTCTTCATTCTTCCTGACAACCACTGAATTTTTTTTTGTTTCCAAAATTTTGGTCTTTCTAGAATGTCATTTAGTTGAAATCATAATATGTAGCCTTTTCAAATTGTCTTCTTTCACTTAGTAATATGCATTTAAGTTTCCTTTATGCTTTTTGTGCTTGATAGCTCATTTATTTTTATTACTAAATAATATTTCATTATACGGCTGTTCCACCATTTATTTATCCATTCACCCACTGAAGGACATCTTGGTTGTTTCCACGCTATGGGAATTATGAATAAATGTGCTACAAACATCTGTGTGTAGGTTTCTGTGTAAACATATGTTTTAAAATTTTTTAAGTAAATACCAAGGAGCCTGATTGTTAAGCTGTATGGTAAGAGTATGTTTAGTTCTGCAAGAAACTAATGAGCTGCCTTACAAAATAGCTGTACCATTTTGCATTCCCACCAGCAATGAACAAGAGTTCCTATTACTCAAGTATCTTACACATTGAAAATGAGAAAACTGTCATAATTTATTGACTATACATATAAATCAATTAACTTCTTATTATTAGTTTGGGCATCATGACATCTTTAAGCACTCCACTCCATATGTATAAAAAGAGGTCATACAAGTTTATCTTGTCATACTACCCAACATATTATTAGTTCTTTAGTGGATAGAAAGCACTGTTTTCCACACATAAATCACCATTCTTTGATGTTGTCTTACATATCTATTCTAAAGAAAACTGCACAATAAAAGTGAACACAATCATATAATTACATCTCACATGCCAATTACTATCTGCCATAAAAGAAAAAAGAAGCAAATCTCAATACCACTGTATTTTTCCCCCCTCAACAGAGACTGCCTATGAATTCAGACCTATGTCTCTGACCTTAGGTCACACAGTTATTAAATGCATATCATTCTGGGTATTTTACCAATTGCTTTACATAGGCTATCTACCTTAATTTTCACACCATCCCAAAGAAACAGGATTATTAAAATTATAAAAATGATGAAAGAGACATGTAGAAAGGTAAAGCAATATACATAAATACACACAACACACACAAATATTTCATTCTTTGAAAATTTTTTTTCTGAAAATTTTGGTTGTTATAAGAAAAGAGAATAGATAAGTATAGAAGTAATGTACTGTATAAAAACAAAAAAACTAAAGATGAATGTGAAGTCAGAATAAGAATTCTGACATTTCCTATTAATTTAATATACTTCTCTGAAACACTTGAATATTTATAAACAGTTAAACCTACCTTATGTGATTGTTATAAGAAAAATTGGAACACTAAGTATGAAATATTCAATGTGGTTCATTGAATCAAAATATCTTAGCTATTATTGTTACTATTTATCCATTGATCCTGCAAACTTTATTGAGGTGCTACTATGTTGGAAATAATGAACATATTCCGGAGTTATATGTGTACAGGTGTGAATGTCAGTCACTTGTCATCCCAGATTCAAAGCCTCGTTTCTGAAAGTGTGGTCCACAATCATTAGCACCAGTATCACCATCACCTAATGCTTGTTATAAATACAGGCTTTCAGCCACATTCCTGACTCACTAAATCAGAACTGCATTTTAAGAAGGGAGCAGGTGTTCATCATACACATTAAAATTTAAGATGCATTGTTCTAGAAGACAGAGAAATGGTGAAAAAAACAGGTCTGTCAGTTCTATGATATTTAAAATGTGCTTCTCTAAGAGACAACGTAGAAAACTACTGATATGTATAACTGCCAGTCCTCAGATATATTTAAGCATGTAATACTAGAGTTTGCTAAAGGGAGTTTGTTAAGAAGACAGGGATCGTCATGAAGGACTATCAGGAGATTATTTTCTTAGAGTGCTTGAGGAATGCCTGTGAAAATCAAGCAGAGACCAGAGATTGAGTGGGGTCATAAATGGAGGAGGTTCTGGTAAGGATAACACAAAAAAAGAAAACTATAGATCAATATATCTGATGATCACAGATGCAAAAATCCTAAACAAAATACTAGCAAATCAAATACAACAATACATTAAAAAGATTATACATCACAATCTAGTCGGGTTCATTCCAAGAACACAAGGATGGTTGAACATATGCAAATCGACTAATGTGATACACCACAGAAACAAAATAAAAGATAAAAGTTATATGATCATATCAATAAATGCAGAAAAAAAATTGACAAGATAACAGCATCCATTTATAATTAAAACACTTAATAAAATGGGTATAGAAAGAAAGTACCTCAACATAATAAAGGCCATATGCAACAAACTCTCAGCTAATATAATACTACGTGGTGAAAAACTAAGAGCCTTCCCTCTAAGATCAAGAACAAGGTTGTCTTTTCTCACCACTTTTACTCAGTATAGTGTTGGAAGTCCTAGCTAGAGCAATCAGTCAAGAAAAGAAATAAAAGGCATCCAAATTGGGAGTGAAGAAGTCGAATGGTCACTTTTTGCAGATAACATGATTCTCTATACAGAAAACCCTAAAGACTCCACCAAAAAAACTATTAGAAATAATAAACAAATACAATAAAATTTCAGGATACAAAATCGATGTTCGAAAATTCATAGCATTCTTATACTCTAATAATGAATTTTCAGAAAAAGAAATAAAAAACAATTCTTTTGCAATTGCAACAAAAAGAATAAAATACCAAGGAATAAACCCAACAAAACATGTGAAGGACCTATACACTAAAAACTATAAAACATTATTAAAAGAAATTAAATACACAAAGAAATGAAAAGATATTTCATATTCATGGATTGGTAGAATAAATAGTTAAAATAAGCTTATTACTTAACATATTATGTGGATTTATTGCAATCCTCATCAAAATCCCAATGGCATTTAAAAAAAAAAATAGAACAAAAAATTCATCAGATTTGTATGGAAGCACAAAAGATGCCAAACAGCTAAAGCCATCCTGAGAAAAAAGAACAAAGCTGGAGGTATCACTCTGCCTGACTTCAAATTATACTACAAAGCAACAATAATCAAAACAGCATGGCATTGACAGAAAAAGAGACATACAGACCAACGGAACAAAATTGAGAGTCCAGAAGTAAACCCCTGTATATATGGGCAAATAATTTTTGACAGAGGAGCAAAGAACATACAATGGAGAAAGGGAAGTCTCTTCAATAAATGGTGCTGGAAACACTGGAAACCACCTGCAAAAGAATGAAACTAGACTTGTCTTTCACCACACATCAAAAGTAACTCAAAATGAATTAAGGACCTGAATATAAGACCTGAAACAATAAATTACATAGAAGAAAACAAACATAGGTTCTAAACTCATGGACTCTGGACTTAAAGAAGATTTTATGAATTCCTCAAAGGCAAAGGAAGCAAAAGCAAAAATAAATGAATGAGATATCAAACTAAAAAGTTTCTGCACAACGACAAAAAACAAAACAAAACAAAAACAAAAAAACATCTACAAAACAAAGAGGGAATCAACTGAATGGGAGAATGTATTTGCAAAGAATGCCTCGGATAAAGAGCTAATCTCTAAAGTATACAAAGAACTTGTACAACTCAACAACAACAACAACAACAACAAATAACCCAATTAAAAAATGGGCAGAAGACCTGAAAAGACACTTCTTCCAAGACCACCTGCAAATGGTCAACAGATATATGAAAAGATGCTCAATTTCACTAGCTATTAGGGAAATGCAAATCAAAACCACAATGAGATACCACCTCATACCTTTTAGAACAGCTATCATCAACAGGACAAGTAATAACAAGTGTTGGAGAGGTGGTTGTGGGGGTGAACCCTCATATACTGCTGGAGGGAATGTAAATTGGTACAACCACTATGGAAAACAGTATGGAGGTTCCTCAAAAAACTAAAAATAGAATTACCATATGACCCAGTGATCTCTCCTCTGGGTATCTACCCCAAAAGTTTGAAAACATTTCTCTACAAAGATATATGCACCCCAATGTTCATTGCAGCATTATTCAGGGTGACCATGACATGGAAACAACTGAAGTTCCTTTTGATATATGACTGGATAAATAAGAAGTGGTACATATATACAATGGAATATCACTCAGCCATAAGAAGATGAAATACTGCTATTTGCAACGATATAGATAGATCTTGAGATTATTCTGTTAAGAAAAATAAGTCAGACAGAAAAAGTTGATTTCACCCATATGTGGGATATAAAACTGAAATCAACAAACGGGCAAGACAGAGACTCATGGACACAGACAACAATTTAGTGATTACTAGAGGGAAATGAGGGAGGGTGAGAATTAGGTGTTAAGGGGGTCATATATATGGTCATGAAAGGAAATTTAACTTTGGTGAACATGCAATGCAATATACATATGACATTATTGAATACTTGAAACCTATATAATTTTATTAACCAATGACACGTTAAAATATTTAATTTAAAAAAAATAGAAGAGGTTCATACAATGAAGACATTGATGTGACAAACATCAAATGTAAATGCCTATTGATTTTATAGCTGTACTCAGTATATATGAATATATATTCTCTATATAGATATACTAAAAGTATATGGATAGTTATTTATCTATGTTGGTACTAATGAGTATATGAATTTTAATATCCATATATACATTTAATGTACATAAAATATATTAAGAAATATATTGCACAGGTTAACTAATGGATATGCACACATATACAAGTATATAACACATGTAAGTCTTCATATTGTGGTTTGGAATTTGATATTTATGATAGTGTTTGTGTCTAATAATGCTATTATTGTGTTATATTTATGGATCCATTATTTATAATTGATTCCTTAAGATAAGAATGAAATATATCTTATTAAATGAGGACTAATAAATGATATGATCAATTAATGTTTCCACTTCTAATAGTACATTGCAGAATATATTGATGCTTTGGATTATTTTCATCAAAGAAATTATAAACCTCTTAGGCAATTTAAATTTTGTCTCTAATTGAAAATTATATCATATCACACAGAATTCTTCATAAATTGTAAACGAACCTAAAGAGAAGTACAGATCTCTTCTATAATTAATAAATTCACGAATGAATAATGTGACTAAATTTAAAAAGCTGAATAAGAATATTGTAGCATTCACTTGATATGCCAATATAAAGGGTTAAATATTTGTCAAATATCATCGCTATATTTATTCAATGTTCTTATCCTTGGTATGTAATGAAAATTCTTACATAAGTTAATAAGAGGACAAACCAAACATTATTCTACTTACGTAAAAAGTTGAAGTTATGTTAGGATATATTGTAACAGATGTATAAGTTGGTAAGTTACTTTTGTTTTCAAATTTTTGTTGTTGAAATTAAAGATGTTTTAATAAAATGGGGAAATAGAAACAAATATATTTTAATTATAGAGAATATAGATGTTTAAAGTTAAGACTGTGGATATAAGAAATATTTAAAATTTTCTCATCCAACTAAAGAGATATACTTGATAGAATATGAAAATAATAATTAAATATGCACTTGTGTGGAAAAAAGTTCCTATGGATGAGAAATAGAAAATACAGGCGGCACAGGCTGAAGCTCTACAGAGAGTTACTTGTGGGACGATTAGGGCAGGAAGGGGTTCTATTGCTTATCAGATGGGATCAAATTCAATTTTCATATGGTAAGAGATTGGGACTGCATATGCAATTTAGATGGCTAGTGAGACTGCACATGAATTGGTGTTAAATTATTTCACCTTCCTCCCTGAGTCTGTAGCTAAGGAAGAAAACCTGCCTGAGGGCAGAAGCATGGCCATGCATAAGTGATTGGGGTATGGTCCATTATGCATGTGGTTAAAGGACAACATATCTTTGTCAGTTAAGAAATCAAAATTGATTCACTACTATAAATCTGGTTTACTACCATATAGCCAGATGGTCTTTGAAATCATAACATATGAGAAAAATATCTTTAAATTAGAAGCTCACAAATAAGAACTACAAAGCACATGAGAAAACTAACAAATAGTCAAAAGAACCATTGATTAAAACAAAAAGTAGGAACAATGTAACAATTTGAAGACATTTTAGATAATTGTATTTAAATTTTAAAAGAGGTAAAGAACAAAATAGCATTAGTAATTCAAAAACAGAAGCTTATGAAATAAAACCTGCTGGGCATAAAAATTGAAAACTACCTGAACGACTACCAATAGTACAATGGATACATAAATAGTGATATATTCAGAATATTTTCATTATAGAATCCTATACAGTGATGAGATATTTTGCAATGTCTGAAATGTACGAAAGAGAGCTTCTTGGGGTCCTAATAATATTGGTTCCTGATTTGGGTGCAGATTATATGGGTTTTTATTTTGGACAAATTTATCAATCTTTACAATTATCAATGTGCGCATTCCTAGAATTATATTATACCTCAATAATTTTTAAATACTTTAAACATGTAGTTAATATTTAGAACCATAATAACATATTAGAAATATAAAATACAGTCACTGAAATTTTAAAGGCAATAGGTGGTCTAGTTGAAAGACCTGAGACAGCTAAATAGGAAATGATCAGATTAGCAGTAGACACTTACAAAGCTCGGACTATGTCCCAGGCAATGTTCTAAGCATATTGAAAATTAACTGTAAGGGTAAAGGGAGTCAAATACATAGTGACGGAAGGAAATTTGACTTTGGGTGGTAAACGCGCAATGCAATACACATATGACATATTATTAAACTGTACAATTGAAATCTATATAATTTTATTAACTGACGTCACCCCAATAAATTAAAAAATCAGCACGACAAACCTTTATTATCCCCTTTTTGCAAATAAAGAAATTAAAAGACACAGTATGTCCAAAAATGCTTGGTAAGACTTAATGGAGAAGTGGATCTTAAATTCTTTCCTAGATATTCTGGTACCAGAGTTCATGTTCTGAACCATAAATCTATATTTACTGATTTAAATTTAAAAGACTATCACTAGAAAATTCACTGGGAACACAGTCAGAAGCATTATGCATTACGCATCTTTTCATTCAGCTAATAAGCATTGAGTACCCTCAGTGTGCCAACCACTGTTCCAGGCACTCGGGATGAATTAATAATAAAGTAAAAATAAGACAAATCTCTGTCCTCATGGAGCTTATATAATTTGATAGAAAATGAACAAAATATAAAAAGACAGGAACTGAATCATCTCTATTGAGAGAGAAATCAAAACTCAGGTACTCCACCAACAATTTGATAGCATTTTCAGAAAAACGGAATAGGGGGACTGGTTATAAAGGGAGGTAAAATTCAAAAATATATGAGCCGAGGATTTCTCAAAACTTTAGAAAACCTTAAATTGATAATTGTTAACAATAAAATTAGTGATAATTTTTTAACGAGAAAACCAGTGAAAGTTTTAGGTCTTCATTATTATTTTATACTTTCCTTGCTAACATTCCTGGAAATATTGGAAGATTTACTTCTATGTAACTTTTAGTTTGGGGGCCAATTTTGAGTGGCATTATTTTACAAACAATATCTAACTATTTATAATGAATGTGAATTACTGAATATATATTTTTGTGTCAAGCCATTCTATTAAACTCTTGTCAGTTCTAATGTACTACTAATTGGTCTAAAGATTCTCATTTTTATATATAGACTATCAAAATTCTCAAATAACATCTGTTTTCTTCTATGTAATTTATTTCAGGTCTTATATTCAGGTCTTAGATCCATTTTGAGTTAATTCTGGTGTATGGTGATAGCAGTATAGTTTCATTCTTTTGCATGTGGCTTTCCAATTTTCCCAGCTACAATTTACACAGGTGTCACTATAACTTGTGTTACCTGAATAAAAAATTCACATAAACACATTACAAAAATCAATCCGTTGACATTTATTAGATTGATGAATTTATTTTTAGCACTACAAACGATGTGCTCTCAACAAACCCACTGTAATGCAACCATTTCTTATGCAATACCATATTTAAAGTGAAACGAATCCTACCAAAACAACAAAGCTAGGTTTAACAGAAAAAAAAAAAAAATTCTCAAAGAACAATGGTGTTTCTTTCTCAATGCTTTTATGTTGTTATTTTTATTTTTCCTACTGCATTGGTAAGTAAGAGATAAATTTATCATGCTTTTTGGCTACCGAGAATCTTTGAAGAGTCTTATTTTGTTTGGAGAATTTTTGATATTATTTGTCTGTACCAAGGTACAGACAAATAATTCATTTCTCTAGCATAATTTGCAGTCATAACTCGGAGACATAAATTAAGCTCTTTAAATTTGATATAAATTTCTTAGATAATTAAATACACTGAACTATAATTTATATACAATAACATGCATTGATTTAAATATAGAAGTCAATGAGTTTAGACAAATGTTTAAAACCACATAGCCACCACTCCAAAGTAATTTCCATCACCAAAAAGTTTTCTATGCAATAAATTCAACAAACTTCCACTTCAGGCATGAAATTATATGATTAATATTCAATATAGATTAATTTTGCCCATACTAGAACTTCATATACACAACATTCTCATTCGTCTGTTTTTTTAACTCATATATTTCAAAAATTTAACTAGATTGTTGCATATATTAGTAATACATTTCTTTTCATTGTTAAACAATGTTTGCTATATAGATATATCATGATCAGTTTATTCATGCATTGTTTTTTGAACATGGGTTGTTTCTAGTGTTTGGCTATTATTAGTGAAGCTTTGTGAATACTTTTGTACCAGTTTTTTGTGTGTTTTTTTGACATTTAAAAACATTTACCTTGCTAATGGAATTTATCTAGGAGTGTGTTTGCTTGGTTATTTGATAAATATGTGCTTAACTATATAAGAAACTGCCAAGGGGTTTTCCAGAATAATTATACTATTTGATACTCACACTGGCAATGAATTCTAGTAACTTCACATCTTTGTCAATATGTAATACTGTCTCTTAATGTTTAGCCATTCTAGCTCACATATGGTGAAATCTAATTGTGGTTCTACTTTTAATTTTCCTGATGACTAAATTCTTTGGATTGTTTTTCAGTAAGTCTCATCTAATGGGTTGTCTTCAGCCTATTGTAGCTGTGTTTATATTCTTATTTTATTTAGAATTTTGTTTGTTCTGTCAGGAAATATATTTGCGAGTTTGATTTCAAATCTACTTAAATGTATAAGTCTCCACGTAATTCAAGTTTCTCTAGATAACGATGTCATTTAGGTTACTTATATATAATGAGATGATGGCAATATTAAAAGAAATGGTTTAGAATGTCCAGAAATGGTTGAGAATGTCCTAGACTTGAAGACAAACATGAGTCCTGACAATGAAGGAGTACATCAAGTAATTAACTTGAAGAGTAAATAAGCACAATTCTGTACACAATTCTGTACTAGCAAATAAATCTTTACAACAGCAATTATTAAAGAATATATTATAATGAAAGTAATAATAATGTTTGTAACATCAGACTTCTCCCATACTCAATAGTGTCCACACGACTGTTATGTGATATCTTCAATGTGTTAAGGGTAAAAAAAACTTTCAAACTAGAATTGTATATACTCCTAATAGATGTTTAAGAGTGAGGATAAAATGATGACATGTTCAAACACAGGAAAACAGGATTAATCATGAATCATTTAAGGAAATTAAAAAAAAAAGATGTACTAGACTAAGGACATTAAATCCAGAGAAAAGAGTGGGTAGTAATCAGTTAGGGTGAACAGAGTAATTAGTAAACATATTGGTAAACAAATATAATTGACCGTCATTATTATTAATAATTTAATTATTATTTAGTGTGGTTACATTGTGGTAAGTAAATACAAGTTCAAACAAAAAAAAATGACTGCTTTTTTTACTCCTACTTCTTATTTTATCATGCTTTTGCTTTACATACTATATTGGAAAATCTTAAATACAAAGGAAACAGCTTTGTTTGTTTTTTTCTTTTCCTCAAAGGATGAAGTTATATGCTTAGAGCATACTTTGGAACTACATGATTAATAGAGCTTTCTGAAACCTTAAGATAAGTGTAGGATGTGCTCAATAACTTGAAAAACAAAAAATAAGGATTATAGTCCTTATATACAATTAAATATTCTAGAAAGATAAGAAGACTGTGATATTTTCAGAATACAAAAAGTAAACATATTTGATATTGTTTTAGTCGGTATAAGTATGTGTAAGGGTAAAGAAGTTGAGACCTCTGATAAATCATAGCTCAGAATAGTATATGCAACACATACTCATTCTGGGCTACACCTCAGTGGATAGGTAAAGAAATTAACATCAATATAATTTTTGAAATATGAAATTGTAGATTTATGATAGGAGCTAGGCCAAATGTGCTGAAATGAAAAAATTCTTTTCCTGTAGAGCTATTAAACTACCACCAAGATTGGTACTAGCCTTTCCACTGTCCTCCGCTATGCATCGATCTTGTCCTTGAGAAATAAACTTTATAAAATGAAAACCTAACACATTTCCATTTGATTTATGGATAGTTTTGTATAGTAGATGTGGCTTGTTTTGCTGACACAGTTACCTATCTACCAGATATTTAACAAAACTCCCCTCAGATACTCTGTGTCAAAAGTAGTTTCAAAAAAGCTGTTGGATGTTAACATCTGCAGTCTCTAATAAAATGGCCAACACAGATATAAGTACCCAAATCCCTGTGAGCTATTCAATTTAAGCCCTAAGGTATTCAATAAAGCACAATATATGTGTATGTGTGTGTGTGTGTGTGTGTGTGTGTGTGTGTGTGTGTGTGTGTGTGTATTTACCTATATATACCTATATTTATATATATGTATGTGTGTGTGTGTATATATATACACATATATATATGTGTATATATACATCTAATCCATAGTGTTCTATGAAATAATTCAGTATGTTTGGTCTCCTGTCTCATGGAATTACTTACATTGTTGTTATTATTACTTACTTTTACTCCCATTATAGTGATTTTTTACTGCATTTTTAATCTATATTAGGTACCCCCTTCAATTTTGTTAGAGATTTTTAAAAAGGTATTAGCCTAGGAGTAGAGTAAAAAATACTGTTAACAGTAATCGTATTTGAAAGAGGATCGAATCAATAGCTTCGTTTTTCCACTTCAGATAAAAGTGGACAAAAGCACAAGGAAAAAAAAAATACCAATACTCCAATATAAAACTATATCACAGTTTATGCCAACTTTGATTCTAAAATATTTGGAATTTTATTTGGCACCATCGATGTTTTCCAGAGTAAGAACTATTGTTTTATATTAGCATCAAGTCAAAACATGTCTTCCCTTGAGTTTCTCTGCCACTCTTTCATATGTAATTGAAAGTGATCTAATGTCAGATTCTTGAGTGTTTCTTGTCAGCAAAACAAATAAAGCAGTGCACTATGGAGAACAACATGTATCTGTGGGTAAAGGTGTTTCTATAACATCAGCCGGTGTTTGCAGGAAAATATTTATTGCCACCTGCTATGGGTATATAGCTAATTGTGACTCTAAATATGTACAGGTATAATCAATTCTCTTTGCCAAAAGTTTAACAGTACTTAGGCATTTTATTTATAGTAAATTTGGGGACTGATCAAACATCTCCATTGAATGAGAAAAAGCAATTTGAAATACAAACATAATTATTGTAAAGAAGTCTAGGTTTCATAATATTTTAGCAAGAAACTACTTTCATTAACAGTATAGATTTTTTATATAGCTAGCTTCTCACACTTGAGGACCAAGACTGACAAATTAAGCACAAATAGAGATGTTCCTTCACTTAATGCCATAGCTATTTATGTGTTTCCACTTTAAGCACATATGCTCCAGAAGATGACTGAATCTTAAAAAAAAATAAAAAAGAAAAGAAAGAAAAAGGAAAAAAAAATGAGGCAATATTAAAGCTTCACAACATAAATGTGAGTATAGTAATGTGAATCTCGAGTTTTCTTTTTGTATGTATATGTCTCCCACATTTAATCCAAAAATAGCATTATGATAACAGAAATTATCCTACTATACTACTATCTTCTCTTTTTTCCCTTCGAACCTTAAGTAAGTACTCTCAGAGGAGTCCAATTTTTAGCTATTCTGAAATAGTGACTTTTCAAAATCCTAGAGCTTTGTGGTTCTGGGCTAGGAATTATCCTCTAAATAATAGGATTCCAGTGAGCTGGAACAATCTCCTGTAGTGTATGTTTTAGCAAATAGGCTATTCCCTGAAGCACAGTTGGAAATGCATCCAACTGTCAAGGAGACCCACAGAGATTATATCTAAGACTATGTGTTGTGTAAGGATCTACATTGTCTATACCCAGGTAGATGAACAGATATGATTCTTAGTATCTTCTGGTTGTTAATTGGACCTCCCCTATATGGTGGAAAAGTAGAAATTTAGTAATCAGTCTTTTAGACATGAGTTTAGTGTGCTACCGAAGGGGCATTTTAATTGAATTATTCCTGGATTCAGTGAAATGGGCTTAAATATCAATGTGCATTTGGTTTTTCTCTGGATAATAAATTTCCTGACATTAAAGATGTTTTACCACAGAACAGGTGACCATTTAAAGAGATCTAAGCTTCAAGCATTTGACCTAGAACTAGATAAACTTTAAAGATTTTTTCCAACACTAACATTTTGCCTGTATTTGGAATATTACTCAATTGTCCCATGAAGCAGAAACTTAGAAGGGAGACAAATCAGTGCATATAAAAAATGACTTTTCTCTGTCTAGTTATCTCAAATATAGTTGCCATCTTTTTCAACGAATATTTACTGAACACCTGCTACACGTCAGACATTGTATAAGAAATTGGGGTTATACCTGTGAATAAGACACACATTATCTCTAACTTTGTGTAACTTAGATCTAACGAAGAATATTGATTTTAAAGACATAATTTTATGAACAATTATTGATTACACTTATAATTCAAATGCTAAGAGTAGGGTATATGAGTATCTAGTATAAGAGTAGCAGATTTTATATTTTGGGAATTGGGGGAGGCTTTTCCTAGGTAAATAATGTTCCAGCTAAATATTGAAATAGGAGTTAGGAGGTGTCTAGGTAAATATGAGGTCAATAATCAATACAAAAAGGCCAAAGTGACCATTTAAGTGTTTTGACTAGGTAAGAGTGAAATATAGTTACTGGATGGAGGGGACTTACAGATGTAGATACTTAAGGAAAATGAGGTACCAAGGAGAACTCTTCCATATGGCTCAATACCATCAGGAGAATATTTTAAAAATCGCTTTGAAATAAAAGATATATTTGAATGTTACCTATTCCCCTTACTGGTCTTGTAACCTTGGGAATTAATTATCCTCCTTGCACTTATTAAGGTTAAAAATAAACTGTTTTTATAGGGTTGTTGTGACGTTTAGAGATAATTTAAGGATCTTTGACAGACAAAAAGTGTTCATTATGAGGTTGATATCATTAATGGTACTATTATTAATACTATTATTTAATGTCAAGATTTCACTTTTGAGCAGTCCAGGAAACTAAAAGTTGGAGACACAGCTTTATTCTGCTCCTCTGTTATTGAGAAAATTTTTTAACAATTAATTTATTTTGCATGTTTGAAGTCCTTTTCCTATACGTCCTTTATATAAAAGTAATATCCTCATGGTTTTCTCGACTCCATTTTCTTTCTTGTTACTGTATAAATTACTTTCTAACTTAGATAAACAATGAAATTCCTATTCCCTGACAGGTATACAGATAGGAGGATGGCAACAAAGGTCCTAGGAATTCCAAATCATAAGTGATTTTGTAAAAATCATCTTATCCAGCTGTTGGCAGTGATTTGTTTTGTAGAATGCAAGTCTGTTTTTCATAATGCATATATGCAATGCACCACTAGAGGCTATGAGACACCTCTGTAAATAAACAGATCTCCATACCAATTAGCACCTTAATTGATGAGCGAAAGTTTGTGATAACAGCTAGAGCAAATAAATTTTTCAGTGAGGATTTCAAATTTAAAGTAAGGGAAATGAAATATATTACATATTATTGTCTATGTTTAAGAGCATCCATGGCAACAATTTTATAATTGGTAAAGGATTATAAAACAGTTTCAAAATATGAATTGATAGTTTTTCTTATGAATTGAGAGGTAATATGATTTTTTTGTAATCATACAGTAAGTTAAAATGACTACAACTGTATTCAGCCTTAAACCAGTAGGCCGTGAGACAAATAATTCATAGGATACAACAAATAATTATAAGAAAAACACAAAGAATCAACTAACAGGAAACAGCAAGCTTTTTGCAAATCTTTCTTTTGCTGTTTGTGCTGTCAGTAAAAAAAATTGTTCCCATTAAAATGAGAATGTGTGTAAACATACTTGTGCAAATGAATGCAAAAATTTAATTCTAAATCATATCTTTGATTCTCAATTTTAAATTGACATGAAGAATTATTTGTAACTACTTGATTTTCAAAGCTTTAAATTAAATATGCTTTAATCGTGGAGATTATATTTTCAACTTGAAGAAGCATTTTGTTGACAATCGAATGTCCCATAAAGACTAGCAGAGAAACCTATTGATGAAGGAACTCTGAATTCATTATATTTCTCACATCAAGGGAGGATATAACTGATGGTAGTAAGTCACAGGTAAGTTGGAGAAGGATATTTATAGATTTTTGTGTGTCTAGGCTCAATTGATTTAAGACAGATCTTTCACAGTGGGGAACTTGTTTTTCTTGGAGGAGGGGACATTGTGAGTGTTCCAATTGTATGGTTTATTTTTGTCTTGCAAAACTGTAGTTTTCTCATTTTCTTTCTTTCCTCTTCACAAGTGAGTTGCTTGCTAAAGGGTGCTTTTTCTTTCCTTTGTCCTGTCTCTTCCAGAATCTTTCTAAAACTTGTCTTACTGCTGAAACTTTTAGGTGTCCCTGCCCTTAAATCTTGCCTGTTTGTTTACATAACACATATTTTAAAGTTTATTCTATATAGCCTGTATTTTTGCCCAGACACTTGTACTTTGGAATTTTAAGATTTAATGTGGAGTTAATGTTTCTGACTTTTCATATCAGAATTAGGCTCCTTAACTACAGTTATCCTTTATCTTTTGCCCAGTTACTGTGTCCTTTTGTTTCACGTTTGCCTCTGATTATCACAATGCTTTATGTTGAGGTGGGTGTGGGTAGATGCACTAGGGTCCCGATTTTTTCCTTGTGACTCGCTGTTATTTTTAATTCTAGGCATTGTCTGTCTTCGTGTTATGCTAAGACGGTTTCTGTCTAGATTTTCTTACTCTTTTTATTGTTTATATTACTCTGGAGAAAGTTTTAAGAGGAACAAGCTTAGGTACTACATGACCTTTGACTAACCTAGGTGAGTTTCTTCAAAATCTTTTTGAAAAGACAAAGTGTCTGAGTTTTATGTTATGGATAGCCTGCTATAGAGAATACCAAGGAAAGTCAGCATATAGAGTTTACAGTAATTATGAGTACATTACATGAATCCTCTGTAGAAATTTTTATGTTTACCAGAACCAAACTCTGAAATCAGAGAAAAACACACGAACTCACACGGAGACCTGTTAAAACTTCATGTGGTGAGATTTAATGGATGCTAAAGGGTGTGGAGGACCAGAGGTAATGTATTCAAGCAAAGACTTCCACGAGTGTCCAAAAGACTGGCCAGCTTGATACATTTGATGACATTGACATTGCATTTCCTCTGACTGAGACTGAAGGCAACAATAAAGTTTATAAGTGATATGATTTTCAAAGTTCTTTAATGACAGTACCACTAAAACTGGCTGCCACTGTAACTGGAGGTTGGAATTCCCAGGTTGAGAATACGAAAATCAAGAAATTGTATTGTCACTGTCGACTGTATTTCTGTGGCTTAAAGGACTTCAGGAAACACAATGACAAAGAAAATCTCAAATTTCATTTGTAGGTTTCAAGGAGACTAAAGCTTGGACTACTGTCCATTTCCAAACTTCACAGTTTTATCATAATAATGCTGGTGACAGGTGAGACCTGTATGAGACACTCAAAAATTTTAGTAAAGATATCAAAACAATGTTTACTTCTTTTGCAATTATTCCAATTGTCCTAGAAGTGCTTAATTTTATCCTGCCTTAATTTACCAGATTTTCAGTATCCTAATTAACTAGTTTAATTTTTTCTATATGTATTTAGACGAGGTGCTGAAATCTACAACTGTAATTGTCTGTATTGGATTTGTCTATGTCTTCTTGTAATTCTATTTTAACCTCATATATTCCAAAGTTAATTAGAATGCATTTCCTGTTGTTGAATTTGCACCTTACATATTATTAAATAATCTTCTTTATCAGTAATAGTCTTTTCTCTGGAATCTATTTTGTCTGATGTTAGGAATGTCCTTTCTTCAGCTTTTAGTATTGGCAATGGTATTTCATGCTCATTCTTTTACTTTTAAGCTAATTGTGCCTTAAATTTAAAGTGGATTTCATAGGTACCCTATAGATGAACTTTGTTTTTTTATCTACTCTACTAAACTCTTCATTTTAATTAAGGTCTTTAGACCATTTACATTTAATGCAATTGTTAATGTTTGGGTTTACATCTACTTTACTATTTGTTTTCTAGTTGTATTATATTATATTTTTCCACTTTTACTACTTTTGGATTAATTGAATATATTTGTGATTCCATTGTACTTGTTTTTAATAATTATCTATAACACTAATATAATCAGTTTAGTGGTTTCTTTTGGAGTATATTATTTATACTTAATATAATTTAAGATGTTATTATAGCACTTCCTATATAATGTAAAAATCTTAATATTTCTAATTCTCACTTTTCTCTTGACAGTTGCATTATTGTTAATAATCTGCTAAACTTCACAATACATTGTCATTTAATTTTTCTTTGATCAATTATATTAAGAAAAATTTAACTTTGGATGGTGAACTCACAATGCAATATACGTATGATGTTTTATTGAACTGTATCCTTGAAACTCATATGATTTTATTAACCAATATCAGCCCAATAAATTTAATAAAAATAAAATTTAAAAAATATATATTTTTCAGTGTTTGCCATTTCTTTTATTTTTAGTTACATTTTCTTCTGGTATAATTTTCCTTGTGCCTGAAATAATTCCTTCTAAATTCATCATAGTGGAGGTCTGCAGGTGATGATCAGATTTTGTCTTTAAGAATTTTTATTTCTATTTTATTTTAAAAATATGTTTTTATGAAGTATAGATTTCTTGTTTGACAGCTATTATCTTCTAGCACTTCGCTTCAAGTTTATAAATGTCTCCTGCATGATTAAATGAAGATATATCTGCCATCATTCTGAGCTTTGTTCTCCTGTGCTTAATGTATTTTCCCCCTTTGGCTACTTTAAAGATTTTTCTTCATCACTGGTTTTCAGCAATTTGATTGTGATATAGTATGATATAGTTTTCTTCAAATTCATTCTGTTGGCATTTCACTGAGCTTCTCTGATGTGTGTGTTTATATTATTGAATAAATTTGGAAATGTTATAGCCATTATATCTTCCAAAAATTCTTCTGCTCTCCCATCCTAATTGAGGACTCCAATTATATGTATAAGGTCATTTGAAGTTTCCACAGATCAAAAAAAATGAATGCTTTTTAAAATATATATATATTTTTCTCATTGTCCTTAATTTTGAATAGGATTATCTCCAAGTTTACTAATGTTTTCTGCAATGTCTGATGTTCCATTAATCCCATTTGGTGTATTTTTAATCTAGTACTTACAGTTTCTATCTCTAAACTTTGATTTTTTTGTTGATATATTTTTTCCTTTTTCTATTAATTTTTTCAAACTTTTCTATAGTGTCTTGGACAATTGTAGGTTGTAATAGCTTTTACTTTCCATGTTCACTAATTCTACCACCTGTGTGATATCTAGATTGATTAATCTCTCTTCAGAGTAGGTCCCATTTTTCTAATTTTTGTGTTTTATTTTGTTGGATGCTAGATATTTTTGTATTCATAGTTATATTCTTGTGTTTAATTCTGGTACCCAGTTAAACTGCTTGGAAATAGTTTTGGGTTTTGTTTTTGTTTTTTGTAGTTATTGTAAGCAATACTTGGTAGTATTAGAGGAGGATTTAGTCTAAAGCTAAACCACTACTGGCAAAATTCCTCTGAATACTTTGTTCAACATCTTGTGATTTATGAAAATATTTGATTGTGCATGGTGGGAAAAAAAAATCTGTTTCTAGCCCTGTATTGTCTAAGGGTACTGTTATCTCTAATTCTTTTGGACATTAATTTCCCTAACATCGTATAACTTCATTACATAGTTGTGCTGATTATTATTCAGAGAAAAACTCAAGGGCAATCCTTTTCAGATCTCTGGAGCCTCTTCTCCGTGGAGCTCTTTTCTCTCTGGCACTTTGCTTTATAAACTTAAAAACCTGCTTTTTTTTCAGACTATTTTCTTTGTCACCTACTACAACAGGCTATATATATTTGTGAACTTTATTATCCTACCCTGCTCAAATTAAAGTGAAATTCAACATATACTGATTATTTCCTTTGTAAATATAATATTATGAGAACATGTATATGATAAAGGATGTCCTACCTATCTCAAACTGAAATGATATCCACCCTTCAAAACACAAATCCAGTAAAACCTCAATTACTATAATCTGTATTATACTATAATTTATATTTTCTATCTTCTGAATTCTGTTAGTTCCAAGTAACTGCTGAAGGGTAAATCATTCTTTGCTCTTACAAACAAAATGTTAATTTTATCTCTCTAAACATTTTTTTTCATATCAGCAATCTTTTTAGTGTGCATTATATAACAGAGCTTAGAACTCTGAAATTATATTTATTAAACTTACTTTGAAGTTAGCATTTTGTCTAATTAGATTCTCTTAGTTTTAAAATTGAGTTGATTTGGGAAGAATGAAAATTATGAGGAATCCATTTGATGGTATGATACGAGATGGGGAAAGACACTGTGATTTTCAATTTATCACATTGGGATACAATAAAAAAAATTACATATAATAACAAAAACCAGGAATCACATCATGGATAAGAGAAGAAAATCAACTGATACCAATACTAAGCAAATCAAATGTTTGAATTATCTGAAAAATATTTTAAGGTGCCCATTAAAGAATTCAATTGCAAATTATCTCCAAATAATAATAAAAAAGAAATCTCTGCAAAGAAACAGAAGTTATAAAAAAAAGAACCAAATACATCATATACTTAAAAGTACGTTGGATGGGCTCAATATTAGAGTAGTGATAAGAATGAAAAAATATAATTAACCTGTGGCTAGATCAATGAAATTTAAACAATCTGAATGATAGAGAAAAAGAAAATACAAACAAACAGATTCAGGAATCAGTGGAACCATAATGACAATTATATTTCTGACGTGAAAATGTCAGAGAAGATAATGAGTCACAAACAGTATTCAATTAAGTAATAGCCAATTTTTTTCAAATTTGGCAAAAGACGAAAACCTACAGAGTTAAGAAGCTGATAGAAACCCAAAGTGGGGGTGATCAACAAAATCCACACTAAGACATGTCAAAATTAAATTTCTAAAACTCAGAGACAAGTAAAAAGTCTTCAAAGCTTCAAGAAAAAAAAGGACACTACCTATGGTAGAACACCAAATTGAGTGACAATAGATTTCCTACCTGAAACTCAGAATGTCAAACAAGACCCAATATTTTTCAGACATTCTCAGACAATGAAAAACGAAGGGAATTTGCCAGTAGCATACTTACCCTTGAAGATTAGAAAGAAATTTCTTTGAACATAAAGAAAATTTTTTAAAAAGTAAATTAGAATTATAATTTTGGTTCGACATGTAAAGAAATAAAAGTTACCACTACATCTTAAGTAGTAAAAAGCTAAACAGGCTGAAAAAAAAAATCTTTTTAGATCCATCAGAAAGATGATACCAAAGGGCAAGCTGCTACCCCCCAAATTGGAACGAATCTCCGAGCTTAAAACTATCTCAAGAGAAGCCTCCAAACTCAAAAGGAAAAAGAGAAATAACTAAAAAAATAAGTGTAACAGAATAGTCAAGTCTTGTGGGACAATGAGAAAAGGTATCTAGCATATACATAACAAAAATATCAGAAGTTGAAAGAGAAAAAAGAACAGAAGCAAAACTGAAGCAATAATGTCTGAGAATTTTCCCTTGTAAGTGTCAGACAACAAACCATAAATCTAGAAAGTTCAGAGGACACCAAGCAGGAATTGCACCCCTCCCCTCAAAAAAGAAAAAAAAAAAAGTTGCAGAGGCATATTGTATTCAAACTAAAAAAAAAAATCAGAAATAAAGAAAAAAATTGAAAGAATTCAGAGGAAAAAAATTACCTTACTTATAGTTGAGCAAAGGTAACAATTATATCTAACTTCTCTTTAAAATAAATGCAAACAAGAAGACAATAGTGTAAAACTTAGTGTCCTCTGAACTTAAAATGTTAAGAGAAAAACAACCTAGAATTCTGTACCCTGTGAAATTATCCTTCAACATTGAAAGAGAAATAAACTTTATGAGACAAACTGAAATTGAGGAAATTTGTTGCCAGTAGACCTTCCTTGAAAGAAATGTTTTAAAAATATTTTCAAGAGAGAAGAAAAATTATACAGGTCGGAAACTCAAATCTCCTTAAAGAAATGAAGAGCTCTAGAAAAGAAATAAGTGAAAGTAGAATAAAAACTTATTTTTCTTATTCTTAATCTCACAGATAAAAGATTTTTCAATAGTAATAATGTACTTGATCACATGTTTATTTATATATATATGCTTTCATGTACATACATGTAAGGGAAATGATTGACAGTAATGATATGAGATGGGGAAGAGAAATTATAAATTTCTTTTAAATTATAAGGTACTTTCATTACATGTGAAGCAGTATAGTGTTATTTGCAAATCAACTAGTTTTAAGTGTATATTGCAACTTCAATTAGTTTTAAGTGTATATTGCAAATTTAATGGCAATCACTAAAAAAGTAAAAAGGATATTATTGATAAGTCAGAAAAAATCATGAAATACTTCATTAAAACCACAAATGACAGGAAAACAAGTGGAAGACAAAAATAAGAAAAAGCAATGGCAACAAATAGAAAACAGTAACAAGTAGTGTAGATAGAAATCTAATTATATCAATAATCACTTTAAATGTCAATGGTCTAGATACAACAATTAAAAGACAGATTGTCAAAATAGATTACAAAGCAAGAATTAACTATATATACTCTATGAGAAACCCACTTCATATATAGACACAGACTAAAAGTAAATGTAGGAAAAAGATATATCATGTTGCAGAGGAAAAGCTCCAAAGTCAGAACAGCGAAAACAGGAGAGAAGGAGAACTCAGGTTTATTACGTGGGGTCCCAGAGGAGCTAGTGCTCTGAAGAGTCTGGGCCCAGAGCAAAGTTGAAACATTCCTTATATACAAGAATTTTACACAAGTTGCGGAGTTATTATGGGTTACCGATGGTTACAAATTGTTAGAGAAAGTAGAAGCTGCTAAGGGGCACAAAATGCTACAAGAGCCAGGAGCTGCTGGAGTACAAGCAGTTGCATTTGTTACTTAGGTCGAGCAAAGTGCAAGTGAGCTCTTGCATGCAGCAAGCACATTTACAGAAGCAGAACAAAAAGGCTAATTAGCTTTTAATAAAAATTCCCAAAATTTCCTCTTCAATGTAACTCAAATACAAAAAGAGGTACTAGTATATTAATTTTCAACAGTACAGACTTCAGAGCAAGGATATTTATCAGGGATAAAAAGAGGTATTACATAATGATAAAGGGATCAATACTTCAAAAGACAGCAATTCTTAATATTATGCACCTAATGAAAGAGTATCAAAATACATGAGGCAAAAGCTGATAGAAATCCAAGAAGAAATAGGAGAATTCACTCTTAGAATTGGAAACAAACACTTCTCTATCAAAAATGAAAATATTCAGTAGGCACAAAATCAGTAAGGAAACAATTGAATGCAACAACATCATCAATCAACTGGATATAATGAACATCCATAAACTCCTTAATCCAACAACAGCTGATAACATTATTCTTAAACTTACATGAAGCATTCACCAAAATAGACCACATTCTGGGCCTTAAAACACACCTTAACAAAATAAAAAGAATTATATAATGTCCATTTTCAGACAACAATTAAATCAAACTAAAATTAAGATACCTGAAAAATATCAAAATACTTGGAGATACATGAATACACTTCTCAATAACACAAATTAAAAAAGGAATCCCAATAGAAATTTTAAAAAATACTTTGAACTGAATAAAAATGAAAATACAACTTATTAAAATTTATGCATTGCAATGAAATCAGAGTTTAGAGGAGAATTTTATGGCATTGATATAATAAAAAAGAAGGTAAAAAAATCAATAAGCTTCTATTTTGTTAAACTGATAAAGGAGAGGAAATTAAATCTAAAGTAAGCAGAAGTAAAGCAATAATAAAAACTAGAGCAGAAATCAATAAAATTGAAAACAATAGAAAATAACAAAACAAAAAGATGATTCTTTGAAATGACCAATACAAGTGGTATGCCTCCAGCCAGAATAAGAAAAAAGGGGAAAGATACAATTTATTAATTTCAAAAAGTGGACATCACTATAGATCCTATGTATATTAAAAAGACATTAAATGCCAACAAATATGAAAATCTAGATGAAATGAATCAATTCCTTGAAAGATATAATCTGTCAAGACTGACACACACACAAAATAATATAAATAAGACTACATCTGTTAAAGACAGTGAATAAATAATTAATCTCCCAAAACTCAAAGCACCAAGCTCAGATGGGTTCACTATTTAATACTACCAAACATTTAGGAAATTATATAAATTCTATATAATCTCTTCCAGAAGACAGAAGCAGATGACATAGTTCCTAATTCATTCTGTGAAGCTAGCATTACCTTAACATCAAAACCAAAGACATTACAAGGAATTAAAATTATAGATCAGTCTTTCTTACTGATGCAAAAATTTTTAACAAAACATAGCAAATTAAATCCAACAATGTAAAAAAGGAATTATATACAACAGTCAAGTAGGATTAATCTCAGGCACATAAAGCTGGTTCAACATTTGAAAATCAATTAATGTAATCCATCACATCAAGCTAAAATAGAATCATAAAATCATATCAATAAACCCAGAAAAAAATTTAACAAAATCCAACACCCATTTATAATAAAAAAAAAAAAAACATCGAAAAACTAGAAATAGAGGAAAATTTCCTAAACTTGATAAAGAACATCTGAAAACCTTAAAACCAGAATTATACCTAATGGTGAGAAACTCAAAGATTTCATCAAAGATCACTCACAAAGATATCTCCTTTCACCACTACCTTTCAACATTGTATTGGTAGTCCTAGATAATGCAATGAGGAAAAAAAGGAAAGAAAAGCTGTGTAGGTTGGGAAGGAAGAATAAAACTGTCTTTATTCAAATGACATGCTTATCCATGTTAAATATCTGAAAAGAATTGACAAAAAAAACTCTTAGTACTAATAAGCTATTATAGCAGAGTTGCAGAATACAAAGATAACATGCAAAATTTTTCTATATATCATCAATGAACAAGTAGAATTTGAAATTAAGAACAATACTATATATATGAGCGTCTCCCTCAAATAAACATTTAGGTATAAATGTACCAAAATATGAACAAGATCTATACAAGGACAACTGCAAACTCTGATGAAAGAAAGAACTAAATAAATGAAGAGATATTCCATGTGCATTGATAGGAAAACTCAATATTAACAAAATGTCAGTTCTACCAACTTGATTTATGGATTCAACACAATTCCAATCAAAATCCCAGTGAGTTGTTTTATGATAAATTGAGTCTAAAGTTTATGTGGAGAAGTTAATGTTCCAAAATACCCAATTTAATATTGAAGGGGAAGAACAAAGTTGTAGGAGTGACACTATCCAACTTCAAGTTGTACTATAAAACTACAGTAATCAAGACAGTGTGGTATTACTGAAAAAAAAAAAATAGATGGATATACAAATGAAACAAAATAGAAAGCACAGAAATAGATCCACATAAATAAATTTGTCTTTGACAAAGACACCAAGGCAATACAGTGGAGTAAATACAGTCCTTTCTACAAATGGTGCTGAAACAGTTGGAGATTCACATAAAAAAAAAAAAATGAAAGTAGACACACACTTTACATTATTCAAAAATTAACTCAAAATGGATTTCAGGCCTAAATATAAAATGCAGAACTATAAATTCATTGATCATAACATAAAAGAAAACCTAGATGATCTTAGATATGACAATGACTTCTTAGATACAACACAAAAGGCATGATTAATAAAAGAAATTGATAATCTAGACTTTATTAAAAATAAAAATTTCTGCTCTTCAAAACAATATCAACAGAATGAGAATACAAGCCATCGACTGGAAGAAATATTTGCAAAAGACATACCTGATAAAGTATTATCCAAAATCTATAAAAACACCTAAGGCTCAACAATAAAATGAACAACCCAATTAATAAATGGGCAATGAATCTAAAGAAACATTTCACCAAAGAAGATATACAGATAGCAAATAAGCATATGAAAATATATTCAACATCATATGTCATTGGGGAATTTTAAATTAAATCAATAATGAGATAATACTATGCATAACAATACCAAAACACTGAAACACTGACAACATCAAGTACTGGTGAGGATGTGGAAGAAGAGGACATACATCTCTTTCATTCCTAGAGAGAATGCAAAGTTGAACAGCCACTTTAGAAGATGACTTGGCAATCTCTTACAAAAGTAAACATACTTTTTTCATATAATTCAGCAACCATGCCCCCTTGATATTAGTCAAATAAATTGATAACATGTCTGCACAAAAACCTGCACATGGATGTTCATAAAAGCTTTATTTTAAAGATCAAAACTTGGAAGCAACCAAGATGTCCTTCAGTAGATCAATAAACAAAATATGGTACATTCGGATAATGGAATATTATTTAGTGCTAAAAAGAAATGAGGTATCAAACCCCGAAAAGACATGGAAGAACAATAAATGCATATTAATAAGTTTTTTAAAAAGCCGATTTGGAAAGACTACACACTTTATGATTCCAACAATATAACATTATGGAACATGCAAAACTATAGAAATAGGGGGAAAAAATCACTTGTTGCCAAGGATTAAGGAAAGGGTGTGATGGATACACAGAACTCAGGATTTCTGGGACATTAAACTGTTCTGTATGATACAATGGTGGATACATGTCATTATACACTTGTCAAAAGCCATAGAATTTACAATACCAAGAGTGAACCTTTTGTAATTCATGAATAGAAAAATAATGACCGAAAGACAAAAAAGGTAAATAAACTTAGAGCATCAGGAAGAATAACATGAGGACTAAGCAGACAGCTATATCCATTAAACTATCCTCCTCTTCTTGAGTTTTATAAATCATATTTGATGAATAAAATATAAGTTTAACACCAGCTGACACTCAAGACAGTGATACTCAACAATTTAAGAAACTACAAATTGATATTGGAACACTAATTTTGAATCTAGATGATACCTCACAGGCTGTGATTAATCTTGGCCCTTTCACAGCCTAATTTTTCACTGGATGTATATTGGTTCTACCTCTCTTTTTCACTCCTTACCAGTCCTGTGTGCCCTGTTCACATTTTCTCAAAAGGCTGACATTTCCACAATACACATTTCCTTTTCTTTCTCCTCATTTTGGAGAAGTCACATATAAATTTCATAATCTCTCATATAAACTATTTCACCTAAAGTTCTCTACCATCTTTGACAAGGCAAATACATTTTTTTTTTGAAACACATCTTTTATTATTAGCAAAACTTAGATTGCACTTACTATGTGCCAGGCACTGTTATATACAGTTTACATATACTGACTCATTTGGACCTCACAATAACTCCATTAAGTAGGAACTATTTTTAAGCTTCCTTGAAAATGTAATTTATATTTTCTTAGAGTAAATATAGAAAAAGCTTGAAGTAAAAGTTAATAGCAAATAGAAAAATCAAATGATTGGTTATGTTATTTATAGTTAATTGCTCTGGAAACCTGGAAAGAAAAGTTAATGTCAGTTCATATATGTGCTATAGGTTCTGGAGATAAACATAAAGACAGGAAAGCTGAAGGGACTTTGTGTTATCTGGAGAAAGAATGGATATTGAATGATACAGTTTAAATGTCAAGAAAAAATACCTTTCTTTTAATAAAAATATCTCCTTGAGTCATTCAAGGAGGTCAATTTATTTATATATCTTTGTGGCAAAATAAAACTGATATAAATGAAAAGCAACAGAAGAAATATGTGAATTCATGTTTTTATAAATGTACATATAAAATTTTTATTTTGTTCTGGGAAAGGCAAGGAGAGAGTTCAAATATACAATATTGATGCTGAATTCTGACTTCAAAGGATTATAGGCCCCTGCTGAATGCAATACACTCCATAATATTTTAAAGCAAGATTTAGCATACTTATGTGAATATTACAAGTTGTTATTACTTTCAGAAGAAATGGCAGTTACACATAGAAAATATATTTAACTAATATTTTAAAGCCCCAAGCTTTTTAAAAGTTAAAAAAGCTCAAGTAATTGAAGCACCAGTCACATTCTAATAAAGGATCGCCATAATATACATAATTGCTTAGTGTAACACTAGTCTTTCCTATTCCAAGAGAGCCTTGAGTAGTCTAATATTAGTCTGGCTATTTCCAATTAAAAATCCCTGGATACAGCTTAGGCTCAGCTACAATACTGGAAAACAGGAAACATGTATTGCCTGGCCCAAAACCTAACTAACTTGACCAAATGGGTTAAAATAAAGTTATACTTTTCTGTCTAGTCAATGGATGAGATCATGCTGGTTTGGCAATAATCTAATATACTTTATGGGCAATATTCAGGTCAATGTAAAATTTAGCCTGAGCAGACTATATATTGAAAGATTACTAAGGAAAAAGTCATAGTCTAAGCACCACACGTGATACAAATATTTTATGTGTGCATGTAAAATTTCTGACTTCTGTGGATTCACAAAGTAGTCAATAAAGCAGACATTTCATAATGGTGTCTAGTTGTAATGTCATGATCTTATAAATAACAATTGGGGTATAAGAAACAGTGATCTGGAAGTGATTCTTGATGTTAGGCATGGTTAATATCTGAAAGGATGACAGAACTCTGAAGAGCAAATATGTAGGAGCAAACAGAGAAAAGATATGGCCACAAAAGACATCTGCTTATTTGAGATATTAAGAATAAAGGAGGACATAGAGGTGTCTGCAAAGATATAGGAAATTGTTAAACTATGAAATGTGTTGTATATCTGATAGATGAATTTGGAGATTTTGAATCATTAGGGTTTTATTTTTAGAATATAAGTGCAAAAAGGGCAAATGGTCAGAAAGAAGAATGGAGGTATGATGAAAGAAAGGAATTATCATCATCGTCGCAACTTGGAGGAAGGATAAATGGATCTAGAAAAGTGACTTTTTAAGTGAGACATTTAAGTGGCATTGTCGGGATGCAAACCTGCGTCAGTTCAAATAGAAAATCAGGTTTCCTCTACTATGTCCAGATAGCTTCAGGGAACTTGGTCATATAGCTTTTATGGAACTTGTGACTATGTCTTTTCTCATTTCAGATAATTGAATCCAGATGAGAAGACGCTGTTTCTAAACACAGCCAAACACAAAGAGCATATGAGGTCCTATGAAACACACAAATACCTGAGTGACTCAGATCTAATACAAACTTTCAATAGTTCATGTTTACACTATAATATTGTTTAAAACTGCACTGGTGTATCATTGTCATAGATATTGTGAAAAGTGTTAGTGAGAACCTAAAAGTTTCCTAGTTTTCTGTTCTGCTCAGCATTCTGTGCTTTCCATAGCAAAATGCATCCTTTCTGCAGTTTGTATCTTCATTTTACAGATATTTCTATTTCAAAAATTTACCTAATTATAGATAATATATAAAATACAGCAATTATTTTTTTAAAAAATTTATAAAATAACCTAGAAATTTGACCTCTCAGAGGAACCACCATTAATCTGTCGAAGTAGTAATTTCTATTGTTTAATGCGCATATAAGAACAATGAGCAACGTATGTAAAGCATTATCTCTGTTCTACTATTTATAAGAAAGTTAAAATAGCCAAAAGACTCCATATTGGAAGATATGACTAGGCAATAATCACATTCGGTTTGAAAGGGCAATTTCAACTCTGATACATAAAAAGCTTAGTATTCATCATTCCCATCCTTACAATAAGATAAAAGCTAAACAAAACGAAAATCAAAATCAACTTTTCTTCAACTCACCAGAGAAATGAGTCTGCAGGGCGAACTGTCACCCCAAAATTTGGAGAGAGAGGTGCATACAAGGAAGCAAAGTAGAGTCTGTTTATCTGGAGCAAAGCTGCTGGTGGAACACTTGAAATGTTGAAGGCTGAATGCATGAAGTAGTAATTGTTCAATGCGCATATAAGAACAATGAGCAACATATGTAAAGCATTATCTCTGTTCTACTATTTATAAGAAAGTTAAAATAGCCAAAAGACTCCATATTGGAAGATATGACTAGGCAATAATCACATTCGGTTTGAAAGGGCAATTTCAACTCTGATACATAAAAAGCTTAGTATTCATCATTCCCATCCTTATAATAAGATAAAAGCTATAAACAAAACAAATCAAAATCAACTTTTCTTCAACTCACCAGAGAAATGAGTCTGCAGGGCGAACTGTCACCCCAAAATTTGGAGAGAGAGGTGCATACAAGGAAGCAAAGTAGAGTCTGTTTATCTGGAGCAAAGCTGCTGGTGGAACACTTGAAATGTTGAAGGCTGAATGCCGACTAGCAGAAGAGTAAGAAACTCCTTGGAGTCTGCAGTTTTGGGGGGAGGCACACACCTTCCGGGGTTTTACCTCCAGGAATCTTCCCAAGTTTTCATGGGTGGACCCAAATAAGATCCCCTCAGGAGGAGAGGAAAAGTAACCATCTTGAAATACCCCTAGAGCATTGGCCATTATAAAGGCTTACTCTCCACATGATAAGACTTTAGGAGAGGTTTATTTCAGCTGGAGCCAAGCTGTAATTTATCCACTTAGGGCTCTGCCAGATCTTTGTCTCTTGAAAAAGAGGAAGAAAACAAGAAACACTTGTGAAGGGGTCGCTATAGCCCAAGGACAAAGACCAACCAAAAGAATTCGATTTAGTCATAAGATTATACGAGTTTCCCTTCCCTCACACATTACAACCACATCAGCAGGGCTCCAGAATAACAGCGGATTATAGCTGAAGGAGCTACAAGGCATGTTCTCTGCTTAAAGACAAAGTTCTTAGAGAAGCACAAAGACAACAGAAAAGGCAAAAACAAAGGCACTAGGCCTGTAGCTACAGCAAATATTGTAGCCCAGCTTCTAGCAATTAATCTCAAATGATGTCAATTATACTCATGCTAGGGGCTTTTTATCTCACTTCCTACTACCTGGTATATTACCTCTCGCTTTTAGAAAAAAGAAAAATATAAAGATATTTATAGGTAGAAAAACATTTTGAAGAGATAAAGCAAACAACAGAAACAGACTCATATGACACAAGTATTGGAATTAGACAAAAAGTATAAAATAACTATGATTAATATAATAAGGGCTCCGGTGAAAAAAGTAGACAACATACAAACACAGATTTATAATGAGAGGTGGGAATTCTAAGAATCAAAAGGAAATGTTAGAAATTAAAAACAATGCAGAGCTCCTCTTAAGTATGTGCTATCAGCTATACATACCTCTCATTCTCTCCAGTTTAACAAAGTGAAGATTATTTCCTTTTTTTTTCCTGAGGATGTTAAAACTTCTTTGCCATTTTCATTGTCATCATTAGAACATCAATTCCCATATTTCAACTTCCATGTAGAGAATCCATACAACACTTTAACTTTTTATTTTCTTTACCACATGCTAGCAGAATTCACTTCAGTCAATTATTCCATGATCTTATTCTAAGCCAGAATTTCTCATCATATTGCTTTGGCATGTATTTGTGCTTTTAAGATATTGGTTTATCCCAGACATTAATCCCTTCAGTAACAAAGGGCAGCTGTGTGGGACTGTAAGGGCCAGAGCCCAGGGTCCTTCCACCCTAGATGAAAAGAACCCCGTCTGTTGACCTCAGCTTGCTATAAACACATTTTCATTTTGTATGTATACCCTGAATAGAAACATCTGGAAAGCAATGAACTATACCAACTTCCAATACTGATTTTAAACCATCCCAGCCTCAAACCAAATTTCTCACACTTCCTGTTCACATATCCTAAACAATCTTTCTAACAATTTCCAATCCAGCTGAATCTACCCATTAATGGACTCCACTACATTTATGTTTTCCATTGTCTTTCTATTCTCAATACTCCCCTCTCTGGATGACATTCTAGGGCTGACACTATGATCATTTCCTTCAATACATCCAGAGTGGTTTAGTCCCATTCGCCTTTGTTGTTTACCCTTGATTTCAACCTTGATTCAAAATAATTGAGCATGGCTAAAGTCATAAGGTAAAACCAAGCTCACATGTCCCAACTTAAATATGTAGCTACAAGTTATAGATGGGCTCTCAGCACTGTCAGCAACCTTACTTCATTTCCCATTCATTCATTCATGTATTTTCTGAGTTGACTGTACCTTGCCTTCTTTTCTCTACTCAAAACATCAAACACTCTTCTCTTATTTGCTGTTTTCTGTTGATTCTTAATTTGCTGAGTGATTTAAAAGTATTGGAAGTGATAATTTTTATTCCACCAACTACAGTAACCAATCACAATCCATGGAATTTAACTTACCTCTTTGTAATGATAAAATGTTTTTGGCTTCTGTGTTAGTTTCCTGGGGATGCCATAATAAAATCACAAAAAGGATTGCTTAAAACAACATACATTTATTATCTCACAGGTCTAGAGACTTAGAACTTCAATTAGAACACAATTCAACATAATAGCTTCTAATAAGCAACAATTCCTCTACTTTGCTTTGAACTTCAACCTCCTAATCCTGGCTATTAGATTATATCCAGATGGAATCATATGTGGTGACAGCATTACAAAATAAATAGTCTCCCTTGACACCATATATACCAAGAACCATAATTCAATTATATATAACCCCTTATCCTCATCAAAATCTTTAGAAACAATTTTTTAATTTTTTAGGAGAAAAATTAAAACCTAAAGTTTTTCTATTTTAAAGATTGATACAAATGATATAGTTCTAGAAAGACTAATAAAACTCTAAATATAAGAAATATTCTCAATATATGAAATATAAAAAGGCACATCACCACAGACAAAGCATACCAAGAGTATGGAGTGAATAACTTTCTGGCAACAAGGAATATAGCTTATATGAAGCAAAAATTATACTAGAAAAATATAACATGAAAACTGATATAAGAATAAATAGAAAAAATGGGGAAAATCACATATCTATTTTTTAAATTGGACTGTTATTAATTAAAAACCTTCCCTCAAAGAAAACTCCAGCACAAGATGACTCACAAATGAAAACAATTAAGGAAGGAAAACTACCAATTTTGTATAAGCAGATCAAGTGAATATCTACATGAAAAATCAAATACTACAACACATAATATACAGAAATAAATTCCACATGGATTGTAGACATAAATGAGAGGGGTAAAATAGTTTCTCAATGGTACTGTAAGAGAACACCTTCTTTACCTTGAAGAGACATGGGTGTAATATATCTTTGGACTCTAAAAGCACTAAGCATAAAGTGAAAAATGGATAAATCAAACTTTATAAAATGAAGGGCAATAGCCATCAAAATATATCAATAAGGGAGTATAAGGGCTGGTTAAATAATGGGAGAAGGTATTGCAATACATATATCGGACAAAAGACATGTGTAGAATAAAGAATTTCTAAGAAGGAATTTCTAATAAGGAAATTAACCTTAATTTGGCAAAAAAATATTGAACAAGTATTTTCTCAAAAAAATATTTAAAACTCCAATAAATTTTTCGGAGAAATGCAAATGAAAACCATAATGAGATGTGATTATAAACCTCTGAGTATGAAAAAAAAAAGTTCTAGACCTTTCACATACTGTTGGTAGAAGTATAAATTAATATATCAGCTATGAAATACTGTTTTTCAGTATCTACAGAAGCTGAGCATACACCATGCCTGTCATTCAATAATTGCTTCACTAGGTATATAAGCAACCAAAATACACCAAGAGACATATAAAATAGTATACATAGTGGCATTATTAATAGTAATCTCAAACTCGAAATACTCTCTAAATGTCAATCAACATTAGATTGTGTTAAAGAAAATTGTATCTTATACAACCAACAGGATGAACCAATTACAGGTACTGTCACATTCAACATCAGGTGAATATCACAGTCATATTTAGTAAAAGAAGCCAGCAACAAAAGTAAAATTGTAAACTTCAACTTGAGTAGAATTTAAAAATCAAGGAAACTAATCTATCACGATAGAGGTCAGAATATTGGTTATTTCTGGGATTAATAATCATTAAAAGGAGGCATAAGGGAGGCTTCTGCACTGTCAATAATATTCTATGCCTTGATGTGATGAGATTGGCAGATATCATATTATCCTCATTTTTTCAATAAACTAAAAATCACAGCCAGTCAATTCGTGACCTGCATTATTGAGCCAGTGAATAAAAAATACAGGATGACATAAAGTTAGATTTTCTGATATTAACCAATGGGCATCTGGAAATGCAGGCTAAGGCATCTGTGGAAGGGTAGTGATTCTGAGATTGATTTGGTGGGTGAAGAAAGTAGTAGATCATAAGACTATGTGATTAATGGGAGGATCCTACTCTTGGAATCATGCTAGATAGCAGAGTTCTCTTTACCAATTGAGAGTGATGAAAACATACAATTGGTATTCATTGGTTTCCAAGTCACAAATTCAGAAGCAGCAATGTATTAACTTTCAATAATGTGAGGAAATGACCAGGGGACAAACAATTAGGATAGCTTATTTGAATACTCAGGGGTCCAGGAAAAATGAATTATAAGCCACTGCACTAAAACATATTTCCCTGTCTCTGAGAAAATAGTGTTTCCCGAATAAGGGTTGCCACTGAGTCAAGTGTGCTTGCATAACAGAAATGTGAGCTCTGATTTTAGATCCCTGAAGATGTTTTGAACGTGAGTATCCAAGTCCTATACAAATCTATACTACAAAAGTAAACACTTTTTTAAAAAAAGTGCTTTTTTTCTTTTCTTACAGGTCATATTGTACCTCAATCTATTTCCACTGTAAAGTTTTTGACTTAAGCTGTAGTTTTATCTGATACCTATAAAGATGATCTGAATATCTGCTTGCTTTAAATAAAAAGACATAATGCTATAATATTTTTATTCTTAAGAAAAAAAAGACCTAATGAGCACAAAGTTCATTTTTTGAAATTTATATTTACAATTTTTAATCCTTAACCTCTATGCATTTTAATTCTATATTTGTGTTAATGCAATGCAAATTAGCTCCATATAAGTTTCTACTTTGTAATTAATTTTCTTGTGATCGAACAGAGAATTAAAAGAAAAGGTATCATTTTGGCTCATTACTCAAATACCAATGTAAATGCCCTCTCCTCTGTGAAGACTTCCATAGCTCTCCTAAGTAGTGTTATTAATGTTCTGTTATTGTAACACATCGAATACAAGAGCATTTAACATTTAAATATAATATCGTAATTAAATATTTATATATCTTCCAAACCATGATTTTTCTTAAGGTAGATTTTACCTTCCTTTATCTCTAGTTCTAGAAATGTGTGTGATTCACACAAAAGTTTATTCCAGATGTACAAGAATGAAAAGCTTTTTCTCTCAAACCTCTCACTGGGGAAAAGAGTGAATGTACTGGAAAAAAACTAATAATTGATATATAAAGAACTAGTCACTGAATATTTCAGAAGAGAGAGCTGAAGATTAGACTGATTAAGTAATATATCCAGGGATATGCAATTAGAGGATGACAGAGCCCTGATTGGTATCTATGTAATGTTTCTTCAATTTATCTTTTTAACATATATATTTCTAAAATTTTTTTTCCTAAAAAGTTACAGGCCTCCTCTGTTATTCCTTAAGCCAGTTTTTAAAATATACTTTTTTTCTGTAGTTTATTCTTTTTTGATAGTTTCACTTTAGTAAAACCATCCAAATAGTATGAATCATGCTCAATTTAAAAACTGAAAATTTTAAGATTATAAAAATTCTTACAATGGTTTATTATTTTTCCATGCATCCCCATACTTCCAGAACAACAATCACAATATCCCGATGATTGGGAATATTATTTTCTTTTTATAGAGGAGAAAGTAATAAACACTTTACAATACTTGCTCGAAGTCAGAAGCTAATTGGTATATTTTTAATGTCTACTTTAAGAAAATCAGCAACTCCTAGAGCACTTCTACCTAGATAGATATACATACATCTCTTTTCCTCTCTCCTTCCTTCTTCTTCTCTCTAGCTCACCAATTTTGCTTGTTAGTTCATTCTTTATTAGGCTTAACAGAATAATAGACTGAAATTATACTTTTATAAATAATTGTTTCACAATACTAATCAACAAATGATCTCCAAGTATTCAGTGTGTATAAGACCAAACTGGAAGATATTCCAGGTGTCTGGACGTGGGTTTAATAGATTGTTTCTGTTACAAATACTTAGATTAAAATAGGAATAAAAATAACTATATGGCACTGTTCATATGATATTAACATTTTAAAAGACAAAAATAATTTACCTCAAACTATTTCTACTTCCACAGTAAGTATGAACCAGAGATTAGTCAATAAGAAATTTTAAAAATAGGACAAAATATTGACTAAAAATATAGAATATTGTTGTGGGCTAGCAGATATTTTTTCAACTTTTTCACAGTGAATGAGATTAAGCATTTATGTGCCTTCTCATATATTTCACTATTTTGAGAATATCATTCAATTATAAGAACTGTGTCTCAGATTCACTGGTTTGAACTTTCTGTGCATTTAAATATTTTAAAAAAGCATCTGACTTGAGTGTTAAGGAGTTCACATAATATCAGTACCAATGCTATGAATAATAGCTAATTGTAGCAAATGCTTAATAGTCTGTAGACTCTTTTAAGAGAATTTATTCATATTATTTTATTAAATTATTACATCAAGAGTAAGAAATAAATACTAATATTATTCCTATATTATAGATAAGAAAAATGTAGCCTAGGGAGGCTGAGTAGCTTGTTCAAACCCATGCAGTTTTCAAGTAGTGTAGCTAGAATTCAAACTCTGGAAGTCTAATTTTGAAGCTAATTCTCTTAATAAATATATTATCTTTATCAAATATATATGGTTGCTTTTGTATAAATGTGGACATATAGTAAAGAGAAACTAGTTAAATACACCAAATAAGAAAAAAAGACCCCGAAGTGCATAATTACATAATTTCTCAGGTATAACCAGCAATATCAGCAAACAAAGTGGTCAAAAATATTAATAAATTTTGAAGGGCATTATCTAATTTTCAGAGTGTCTCAGAAGTGAAAGAATATGACAAATACATATAGTTAACTATGATGAACAAAATATCCATTTTATAGAAAGGAGAGAGCTCTCGAATGTGTGCTTTTCAAAAGACTCTGGGATGTTATCAGCCTTTAAAACTGCAAATGAAGGTTATATTAAAAGTAAATATTTTTAATATAGGTTAAATAAGAAAGAGATATATATCCCAAAAGATTTTCTTAAAATATTAAAGAAAAAATGTTAAAAGGAAACATTAAAATGTTAATTAAAATTAAATTAAAATTTAGGCTGTAAAAATTATATTTTTCTTCAAATTACTCACATTAAATACATATAACTTCTATAATCTCTAAAGCAAATAGTTACAAAAACCAATAATACATACTCCCTACAGTCGTTTTACTTCCAACATTCCCATATGATATATGCACCTCGATGTTCATAGCAGCATTATTCACAGTGGCCAACATATGGAAACAACCACTTACTGGATTTCGTTAACTAATGTCATTCCCCAAATTAATTAATTAATTAAAAAAATAAAGTTACAAGAAAAAAAAAGATATGAAAACAACCAAAGTGTCCTTCAACAGATGATTGAATAAAGAAGAGGAGGTACATATATACAATGGAATATTACTCAGCCATCAGAAAAGATAAAATACAGCCATTTGCAGCAACATAGATCAATCCTGAAATAATCATGCTAAAAAAATAAGTCAGACAGAAAAAGTTGAGAACCATATGATTTTACTCATATATGAGATATAAAACTGAAAGCAACAGATGAACAAGACAAACAAACAAAAACTCACAGACATAGATAATAGTATAGCGGTTACCAGAGAGAAAAGAGAGTGGGGTGTGGTAGGAAAGAGTAAAGGGGGTCAAAAATATGGTGACAGGAATAGAGTAAACTTTGGGTGGTGAACACACAATGCAATATACAAATGATATATTATAGAATCATACACTTGAAACCTATATAATTTTATTAAGCAATGCCACCCAATAAATTTAATAAAATTAAATAAATAAATAAACATACTATTAAGAATGGCCTCATCTCTACAGATTTTGATTTTATTGTAGAATGAGATCCAGCCATTAGTATTTTTTTACTTTGTTGAAGTATAATAAATATTTAAAAAGTGAGGGGAGGGTAAAGAAAAACAGCTTTTTGTAGTGAAGTCTCCCTGCACTGTAACTACATTGACGCCTTGCTGTGGTGGGCATATTTTATAAGTAGAAAGCAGACAGAATACATTTTATTTCCTCTTTCTACTTCTAATCCTTCTATTGTTTCATGTCCATTGCAGTGAATTCCAATTTCATGGGAAGATCACTTACCAGACTCTGTTGAGAGGGTTGGAGGAAAGTGAGAGAAAGATCATTTGGAGAAAAGAATATCCTAATATTCTCTTTTATTTTGTGCAGTCGCTTGGGAAACATTTTAATGTTGATAATAGAAATCATTGATGATATCACAGATGGTTTGTTTGAGTAACAAACATTTTTAGATAGGAATCAATGGTTATTTGATGAGATGAGAATTCTATGGTCTTGCATTGTATTCCCCTAGACTAGATTACTCCACTCTTACTGACATTTTCTATCAAGTTAATAGATCACATATCTCCATTTAGATGTCTGCTTCTTATACCATGAGGTTATATGTGTGTGCCTCATTGCATTATTCAGGGCTAATCAGTAGGTTTGCCTGCTTCTTCCTTTATAATAGTTGTATCAAAAGTGATATTAAGTATGTAAAGCATAACACATTCTATTCTCTTCGATTAGAGTTCAAGGAGACTATTATTTGCAGTTAGCGCTAGATATCACTTGAAAACAGAATTATATTTGTTGTCAGGGAAATTGTTTTCTTCGATATGGGGATATATTGAACCTAAGAAATAATTGTTGATAACTAACATATTTTTAAAAGTCAAAAAAGAAGTATTAAATATGTTTGATGCTAGACATTTCTATCATTGAAAATATTGCCCTAAAATAGTATAGCAATCATACAGATGAGGAAACAGACTCGAAATATGGTATGGCCACTCATGAACTGATTATTCACTAATAATATTTATTATTTACTATGCATTAAATATAGTGTCTGATGTTGGGATAAAATATAGGTAAAATGTAGGCAAGAAAGTAGGTTATAGCTCACTGTAGGAGACCATGGCCTAAATAGGAAATTATAGTACTTGGTGATAAGATCTCTGATACAGAGGATAAACACAGATACAGTGGGATTACAACTTAGACTAAAGGTTATTTTTTTTTTCTATTACGTGTTTATATGTCAATGGATAATCAAAATTAATTTGAGAACCCCATAAATGATACCAGCTTGGGGAAGAGTATAAAATTTGGGTTTCCAGCAAAATTTTTGAGAAGATCTACACATTTTCAAAACAATGTTGCATGATGGATTTTATTCTAATCAATAGAATTCATCATTTAAATTATGTGTGGAAATTTCTTTTTCCATTTCCAAATAAACTCATTAAGATCATCAGTAGCCTCATCTTTCATTTCAGCAGAAAAATGACATTTTGTGTCATAATATATGGTATTATCTTCAGAACTAAAATATATCTATCCAGGGACATATTATTATCTCCTAGTCTCATATTTATATATGATAATTATCTCATGTTTATGATAATTGTCATATGTATTACATATATTTCTTTGGAAGATCTGAAGAGAAGCAATCTGTGAACACATATTTCCATTTACCCTCCAAAAACCCACAAATTATTATATGTAAAACTCATTATTTACATCAGGAAGAAAACTTGAAACTTGACAAAGAATATTAGAATGTGAGTTGTTAGGGAAGCTTGCAGTAGAGTTTGATTAAATGTAACAAAGGAATGGAAAGAGTAAATATTCATTGAAACTTTTCCTTATATTGTGGTTTGTGTTAAATACTTATAGATATATTTCATTACCAATATAAAATGTTTAGTTGTAATGTCCCCAAATGACATCTAATACAGTACCAAAATCAGATGAGCAAACTGAAATCCTGAGGCATAAACTGAAATCTTCCAGAAATTTTGACTGTCAATTTTTCTTTATTCTTCACTTTTTATCAACTTGAAGATCAGAAAGATTTATTTACGATAATGCCACTTGCCTCACAAGTATTTCATTGCATACTTAAATTTATAGCAAGTGAGATTTAAATGCATTTTGAAAAACCATAGCACTATATATGCTATTTTAAAAATACATTCAATTTTAAACTACACACACATTTATCTCAATACACACACACACACAAATCCACATGATTTAAGAGATAAAAAACCTAATATGCAACAGTATCCTCTATTTAGTTTGCACAGATGGCATATTCTTTTTGAGATGTAGTGGGTTGAACTCAATGGCCTAACTATCCTCCCATTCTGCTAGAAAATGCTCACATTGTTTCTCTGTGGTGAAAAATTTGCACCACAGAGAAACAATGCCATTAGAAAGACCATATGTTAAAAAATATGTATTTTTTCAGGATGAGGACCCTGAATTCTTACCTAGAGCCTTTTATTTTTCTGGCCAAAACTATCTTATGAAATCCTCTTTATCCTTGAGCATGAATAAGCCACCCATCTGCACCCACCTGAAAGGCAATACAGTTCTCTTGAATTTCTGTAGTTCTAAGTTTAATTTTCATGACATAATTGACCTAGCTGCTAGTGAGAGCCATTTCTAAAGAGCAGTTCCTGCAGTACTAAATCACACAGTGTCCTTTTGATCTTACACATTTCTATTCAGGTAAATTTAGATTAAAATTTAAATATATTATTGAAATAGAGACAAAGATCACCAAAGTACAATTATATGCAACGGTAATTTTGTGGGAGTATAATTCCATGAATATTCTTTTTTTCTGCAATGGATCTGAGAAACAGTGATCTGTTTGGTCCATTTATAGCTAGATCTTTAGTGCTTAGTTCATACCCTCTGAGGAGTTACTTACTGCCTAGACTTCCTCACTGCATGTACTGTTTGGGCTCTCAGAGTTGCTGGCCACACATCTCAGGACATCAGGACAATCTTTGACATGCAAGCCAAGACTCTCTATCTGCAGCAAATTTCATCAGGTGGGAAAAATGGAAAACTAAATCTCAACAAAATTTTTCTAAATATTGTTGTTTTAAGTATGACTCCAAAAGCCAAAGGTTTACCGAGAGCAAAAGAAAACTCAGAGAAAAGTTGCAAATATTGTCCAGTAAGGACTATAACTTTTCAATGGCTTTGCTCCTGGAGTCAGCACATCCCTTTGAGGAACATTTACCCTGGCTTCATTTGCTTTGGAGGCAAGAATATTGGGAAGACCATGTTCCCTCTCCATTAATTAATCAAATATTAGAATGATGCTAGGTCTAGTGCTCTCTAATCAGTCTTTATTCTCCATTGTGTTTGGTAATTATTTTCATATAAAAATTGGAATACTTTAAAGCCTTGATCAGGTAGTTGTGTTAATATAAAATATAAAGTAAAAAGTACAGTATCATATCATGGGTACTTTGTAGATAATTTACTAGGACTTTCAGTACTTACTCTATGGCCTTACCCTGCAGTTATATTATCAATCTTGTTAGAAATGTAAAGCTTTTAATTTTACTGGGAAAGTGACTTCTCATTAACCAAAGTGTAGCCAGTACAAATATGGGACTTCTGATGAATACGAGTAATAAAACCAAAGCAGGCCATACATTACTGCCTACATTGGATGCAAGATCCTCATAAAGCACACCTTCCCAGTAGACTTATCTCATTACCCTTGACATCAAACTCTTCTAAGTTGCTGGCGTGGCCTTTTGAATCTAAGAGCTAGAAGGTGACTACTGGAGGCTGATGCATTTTTAATAATGGCAACCCTGAGATATCTCTTGGCAGAAATTGCAACTGATGCCAAGGTGATTAGCATATGTTCCAGCTGCAGCCAGCCCTTCTGCTGATTTCCCCACTGAACTGTGAACCTCAGAAGTGTTTTGCTGACCTTGTATTGAATGTGCTTTTCCAGAATTCCCTCTTGGAAAGATACAAAAATACTTAACTCACAGTAGCAGCTGTCTTTTCTTACTGGGAACTTGGGTGGTAGTGGCACTTGGGTCCAAATTATAACATTGGAGAGAAAGAAATGATAAAAATTCTTAGACAAAATAGAGAGAGAAATATTTAATCTGTTACTAGAAATTAGTAAGTTGAACTTTAAAAACCGTATAAGAATTTGTCATCCAAATCTTGTGTATTTGTTCAAAATAGTCACCTGAAATGGTTGTTCAATTGCCCCAATGCTACTATTATTGATATAAACAGTTTTGGAACATTGAATTTTATTCTTAAAATCTCTCATATTTTTAAATAAATTACTTTCATTCACATATTTTTTCTGCCATAATCACCATTAAGCCTACAAATATACATTAATACTATTTGGAAATTATAGGAGCTGTACCAGTATGATCATAATGTAGAATTTTGAATTATTCTCATGAAAGGTCACTTTTAAAGTCTCTCTTGAGAAATTTCTACTATAGTTTATATATGCCATATCCTTCTGTTAAAATCAAATTACCCCAAGCGACACACTAGGTGAATCTATAGCACCTATTAATAGTCTATTTTTAGATTCTTGGATGAGATGACAGCAGACACAATGAAAAATTCCATTTTTCCTTTACATCATTTTGTCTAGGAAAAAAAACCTATCCATAAAACCTCATTCAAGACAAAAAAAAAACAAAAAAAAAACATGTAGCAATAACTGTCCCATAGTCTGAGGCATCAAGATTTTTAAATGTAAATTTTATTTTAATAAGCTAATATTGTAATAGAACTATAACAGTCACATAAATCTTGATGTTTCTTTCATTAATTCACATATTTAGCAAAATGTTTATTAGGTTACCAATAGGTAATAGGTTATGCAGAAAGGGAGACATTTAGATAAAATATATGTCAGAAAAAGGTGCCAATTTTATATGAGATAAATGAATTTCAGTATGCTTTGAAAAACAGTTTATAGTTTGATTAGTAACTATTCACTCAACGAAGGCTTAGACTTGAGGAGAACTAGATGCATGAGAGAGCACACTATGTATTCGAAGAGAGAGGAGAATTTAAATATATATCTAAAGGTGATGGAACAGAGAAGAATCACTATCATATGTTGTCTGAAGATTTAGTGCAGGCTAAATTCAAAGTTCAGGTTTACCACATCTAGCAGCAAAGATGTGTTGTTTCTCACTAACAATGAGAGAAAAACTTTATTCATGGACTAAAGATGAGAAAATGGCTAAATGTTGCAATTTTTAGAAAAGCCAGTGCAGTAGCAGCATAAATGAAAACTTGAAACATGGCAAACATAACAGTAGACATTGAAGATCAGTTAAGAAAATACTTAATATTAAATGTATTATATGGAAAACGAAAAAAATGCATAATATCAATTCACTCCACACACATAAAAAGGAATTCCAGGGAATTTAATATATAAACCTAAAAGTCAAAACTATGTAGCTCTTCCAAAAATATAAAAGAATATCCGTATGCTGTTATGATTGATGAAGATATTATACAAGAGAAAAAATGCAAGCCATGTGAGTAGAGACTGCATAAAAATGTTCATTCAGTTGGAAACTTTCATTAATCCTAATACTTGTTACTCACAGTTCTGGGAGCTTGGGTGTATATTAGCGAATAAAACAAAGATCTTTGCTCTCTTGGAGTTTATATAGCAGTAAAGAGAGACTGATTTTTTTAAATTTGCATCATAAATAAGTTGTTACAAAGTATATTAGAAAGTTATAAATTCTGCACAAATAAATTAAAATAATCTGGGAAAGAAGAATAAGAACTCCTGAAGTGGGAGTTAAAGGCTATTACAATTTTAAAAAGAGTAACCTGTTCTTAATTTTTTGTTCTGTTGATGGTTCCTTTTGCTGTGCAGAAGCTTTGTAGTTTAATATAATCTCATTCATTTATTTTTGCTTTTACTTCCCTTGCCTTTGAAGTCAAATTCATAAAATTCTCCCCAAATCCAAGGTCATTGAATTTAGTACCTATGTTTTCTTTTATGCAATTTATTGTTTCAGGTCTTATATTTAGGTTTTTCATCCATTTTGAGTTAATTTTGGTGTATGGTGACAGATAGCAGTCTAGTTTCATTCTTTTGCATGTGGTTTTCCAATTTTCCCAGCACCATTTATTGAAGAGACTTTCTTTTCTCCAATGTATGTTTTTCATTTCTTTGTCAAAAATTATTTGCCCATATATGTGAGTTTATTGCTGTGTTCTTAATTATATTCCATTGGTCCGTGTGTCTGTTTTTCTGCCAATATTATGCTGTTTTGATTACTGTTGCTTTGTAGTATAATTTGAAGTCAGGCTTGTTCTTTTTTAAAAAAAAAAATATTTAAATTAGTTTCAAGTATATAGTACATTGGTTAGACATCTATAATGTTCATAAAACAATCCCCCCAATTGCTTTCTCCCTCTCCTAACCCTCCATTTAGCTATCATATTAATGCTAACTGCATTCTTTTTTTTCTCAGAATTGCTTTGGCTATTTGGACTCTTTTGTGATTCCATACAGAATTACCATATGAGCCAACAATCTCTCTTCTGAATATCTATCCCAAAATTTCAAAACATTTATGCATAAAGATATATGTATGCTGATGTTCATTGCAGCATTATTCATGGCGGCCAAGACATGAAAAGAAACAAAGTATCTTTTGTTTGGATAAAGAAGATATGGTACATATATATGATGGAATATTACTCGGCAATAAGAAAAGACAAAATACTGTCATTTGCAAAAACATGGATGAATCTTGAGATTATCATGGTAAGAGAAATAAGTAAGAATGAAAAATGTAAGAACCGTATGATTTCACTCATTTGTGGGAAATAAAACTGAACACGACAAAAGAACAAGACAAACAAAAACTTATAGACACAGACAACAGGTTAATGGTTACCAGAGGGAAAGTGGGTAGAGGGGAAGGTTGATAAAGGAAAAGGGAGTCAAATATATGCTGATGGAAGGAGATTTGACTTTGCCTCGTGAACATACCATGCAATATACTGACGATGTATTATCAAATTGTACACTTGAAACCTATATAATTTTATTAACCAATGTCGCCCAAATAAATGTAAAAAAAAAATGCTTTAAAAATGCTGTCTATGGCCATGCTACCCTGCACAAGCCTGATCCTGTCTGATCTTGGAAGCCAAGCAGGGTCAGGCCTGGTTAGTATTTGAATGGCAGACCACCTAGGAAGACCAGGTGCTACAAGGCATAAAAAATTAAAAATAAGGGATTGTAAACTGACAAGGTCCTTGCAATCTGTGAGGTCAACCAAGGATTGCCTCGCCAAAAAAAACAAACAACAACAAAAAGCTAAAAAATGTTAACCTGTTTAGATCTTGTTGAAAAGGTGATATTTGATAAAGATTTGAAAGAGACAAACTTTAATCATGCTGGTTGGTGGAGGAAAATCATCCATGGAAGATGGAAGAATTAAGTGCAAGGGTCCTAAAACATGAAACATTGTTATGTATTTGAGGAACACTATGGAGGTCAATGTAGCTGGAGCTGAGTGAGCAAAGGGGAGATTACTGAGAGCTGATGTCAGAAGTGAAATTCAGACTTCAGTTCACATTGAGCCAAATAAATCCCTGCGCTTCCTGTGGTATGTTTCAGAAATCCTTTCTTATTCTAAGATGATGAGAGTATTTGCACATATTTTTTTCTAAATGTTTAATATTTTCACTTTTACAGTGATATATTTAGCCACCTAAATTATTATTTTTCTATAATGAAAGGAAATGAACTAATTACGTATATGTTTTCCCCACCTCCTATGGAAAATCAGTTGCTCCAGTACTATTCATTAAATTGGACCTCTCATCTCCACTGACTTGTAATGCCAGCACTGCCATATAAAATTTCATTTATCCATATATTGTGTTCTTGGCTGTCTGTTTTGTACCATTCCTCTTACTTGGTATATTCTGTTACAAAATTACATGGTATTACTTATCATTGCTTTGTAACATAAGTCTTAATATCTTGTGACGTTACCATCGACAAAATTGTCTTGCTCTCCTTGGTTCTTCGATCTTTCATAAAAAAATAAAAACAGATTGCAAAGTTCTATCAGAAATAATTTTAAGAATTTGAATGAAGTTTCAATGAAATTACAAGTTAATTTAAGCAACATTGATACCATTAGAAAAACTGAGTCTTTCTAAATAATGACCACTATATTTCTCCATTTAATTTGAAATATCCATAAATATTTTAAATTATATTTATTCTAAGAACTTTATAGCTTTAAAATTATGTAAATATTTTAAATTATATCTTTTTTGATAGAGTATAAAATACAATTCTAATTGATGTTTTAATATGTGTATTATATATGGCAAATATTAACTTCTGCTTGACTGAATAATTTAATTATAGATTCTTTTGTATTCTGAGTAGAGAATCATAGAATCTGTGAATAATAAAATTTTCTTTAAAATGTTTAAATTATTATTTTTCTTCTCTGCTTTGCTGCTAGGAAGATTAGAATTAAATTTAATGTTTTTTTTGAGAACATTTCTAATTGACATAACAACAGAAGTTAGTCCTGAGTTTTATCTAAGTCACAAATTATGTGATCTTAGCTTAGCAACTTTGTCTTTTACTGTTTCCTTATTTGAAAAATGGAGATAATTTTAATTTCCATGATTACTTCACAAAATTGTTTAAGTATCAAATACATTCAAAACACATTGAAATATTTGACAATCATGAGATAGTGTACTGAGGTAAGCTATAAGTTTGATAACCTTATGTTTTTAGAATATGTGTCACTCTACTTAGCCTATTTCTTTTTCCCATACATTTTTCATTGGAATATAACTCACACACCATAAAATAAACATTTTGAATTTCACAATTCAGTAGTTTTTGGTGTATGGACAAGGTTGTAAAACCATATTAGTTTCTAACTCCAGAATAGTTTCATCGTCCCCTAAACAAACTTATACATATTAGCACTCACTTCCTATACCTCTAACCCCAGCCCCTAGCAACAATTTCCTGTCTCTATGTATTTGCCAATTCTAAAAATTTCATATAAATGGAATTGTATAGTCTGTGGCTTTGTGTATCTGGCTTTTTCCACTTAGTTTAATGTTTTAACTTTTATCCATAGCGTTGTATGTATCAGTATTTAACTCCGTAGTATGCCTGAATATTCTATTGGGTGGGTGTACTATTTTTTGTTCATTCATTTATCAGTTGATAGACATACTGGTTGCTTTCATTTTTTTGGCTACTATAAATAATGCTGCTATAGATATTTATGTGCAAGGTTTTGTGTAATCATGTTCTTAACACTTGAGTATATGCCTGGGAAAGAAATTGCTGGTATAGAGGATTTTATGTATAGAGGACTTTTTGAGGGTCTAACAAACTGTTTTCCAAAGTAGGTACATCATTTTACATTCCTATCAACAATGTATGAGTTACAATTTCTCCACGTCCTTGACAACATTTTACCCATATTTTTTAGAATAGTCATCCTAGTGGATGTGAAGTGATATTTTATTGTGGTTTTGATTTGCATTTTCCTATAATGAATAAAGATTTTGAGCATTTTTTCATGCATTCATTGGCATTTTGTACATCTTCTCTGATAATTAATAGGTATAAATTTCCCCTTCAAATTGCTTTCACTACATTACATGTTTTGGTATATTGTTTTCAGTTTCATTCATCTGTAAGTATTTTCTAACTTCTCATGCAATTTCTTCTTTTATCCATTGGTTGTTTAAGAGTTGGTTGTTAATTATCCAAATGGTTTTGAATTTTCCAGTTTCTTGTCTGTTGTTGATTTCTGACTTCATCCTGTTGTAGTTAGAGAAGATACTCTGTATTATATCTACTTTTAAATTTTTGAGAGTTAATTTGTGAACTAACATATGGTCTATCCTTGAAAATCTCCCATGTGCATTTGAAAAGGATGTTTATACTTTGTTTCTGAGTAGTGTTCTGTATATGTGGATTATATCTAGTTGGTTTATTGTGTTGTGTAGATCCTCTATTTCCTTAAATCTATCTGATTGTTCTCATTATTAAGAGTGAGGTATTGAAACCTACAACTATTATTGTAGAATTATTTCTCCCTTCAATCTGTCAGTTCGTACTTCGTGTTTTGATGGTCTGTTATTAGCGTATAAATATGTATAATTGTCACATCTTGCTGTATTAAACTTTTTATTAATATATAATGTTGCCTCTTGCAAACTTTGTTGATTTATAATCTATTTTGGCTGATTTAGTATAGCATCTCTTCTTGTTCAACGTATTTGTGTCTTTAGATCTAAAGTGAGTCTCTTATAGACAACATCTGGTTGGATTATGTGTTTTTATCCATATTTCCCGTCTCTGTCTTTTGCTTAGAGAGTTTAATCCATTTACATCTAAAATAATTACTGATAAGGAGGAACTTTAATCATTTTTCTATTTTCTAAATACTTTATTTTTAATTTTTTTTGGCAGGGATTTTATTTTTTTCCCATTTTTATTGAAATATAGTAGACAATTAGTTGCTTGTATTTACATTGTACAATTCAATGAGTTTTTTTTTTTTCAATTATAGCTGGCATACAATAATATATCAGTTTCAGTTGTATAACAGGGATCAGAGATCCACATAACTCGCAAAATAATCACCCCACTAAATCTAATACTCCACTTCCACTTATTTATTACAAGTTACACTCTACATCTCCCTATCTATTCTACAACTATCCATTTGTATCGCTTAATCCCTTTGCCATTTTTTGTCCCACCCAACGCCCCTCCCATCTAGTATCTTTCAAAATATTCTCTGTATTTTTGAGTTTATTTCCGCTTTTGTTATTGCTGTTGTTGATTTTGTTCTTTAGATTTCACGTGTATGTGAAATCACGTGATATTTGGCTTTCTCTATCTGACCCATTTCATTCAGCGCAATACTCTCTAGGTCCATCAAAGCAATATCTTTTTCCATCCCCTTCCTTTTAGTCTGTGTGTGTCTTTTAATCTGAAGTAAGTCTCTTGTAGGCAGCATATGTAGGAGTCTTGTTTCCTTATCCATTCAGCTACTCTATCTTTTGGTTAGAGCACTTAATTCTTTTCCATTTGAGGTACTTATTGATAGGAATGTAGTTATTACCATTCTTTATTCTCAGTTTTGATACATGTTTTTTCTTCTTAAATAAGTCCCTCCAACATTTCCTGTAATACTGGCTTGATGTTGATAAATTCCCTTAGCTTATTTTTGTCTGGGAAGCTCTTTATCTGTTCTTTGACTCCAAATGATATCTTTGCTGGATAAAGGCTTCGTGGTTGTAGATCCTGAGGTTTTCATCACGTCAAATATTTTGTACCAAGCCCTTCTGTCCTACGTAGTTTCTTTTGAGAAATCAGCTGCCAATCTTATAGGTGTTCTCCCTTGTAGGTGCGAACTGCTTTTCTCTTGCTGCTTTTAAGATTCTCTCTTTGTATTTAACCTTTGGCATTTTAATTTTAATGTGTCTTGGTGTAAGCCTC
>NW_006432669.1:5434947-5458829 GCF_000325575.1 Pteropus alecto
TAGCTCTTCAATGCCTTTTTTTTTTTTTCCAGTACCCCTATGACACTAATATTTTTACATTTAATAGTGTTCCATAGGCTCCTTAAATTATTATTATAGTCTTGGCTTCTTTTTTCTTGCCATTCTGATTGAATGTCCTTGGCTTTCCCATCCTCTATGTAGGTCATTTGATCCTCTTTTTTATTCACTCTTTATTTCATTTAATACACTTCTCATCTCAAATAATGTGTTATTCATTTCTGACTGGTTCCCTTTTATAATTTCCATTTTAATTTTTATGGGTTTTTTTTTTATCTCTTCGTTAAAATTCTCATTAAGTTCATCTACCCTTCCCATAAGTTCATCGAGCATCTTTATAACCACTGTTTTGAACTCTGTATCTGTTAGATTGCTTGACTCCATTCTTTCTGGATCTCTGTTCTATTCTCTCATATAGTTTCTACTTCTTTGTCTTCCTATTTTGGCTGCCTTTTTGTGTGTTTCTATTTACTAAGCAAAGCTCTTAAGTCTCCTTGTCTTATTAGTGTGGCATTGTGTGGTAGGTGTCCAGTGGTACAGTCCTGAAAGGGGTTTGGCTGCAGACCAACTTTAGTCCCAGCCTGTGCCCCTCCAGGGCCACTATTAGAACTGAGCAAGCAATCTACAGATGCTGTGCTTATAGTTGCCTCAAAAGGCCACACCAGAAACTGGGCAGAGCCACCACCAGTGTGAGTCCAGGCAATGCTCGGCAAGGTGCACCTAACTCACTGAGGATGTACCTGCATGTGGCTTGGGTGGAACCACGAGTTGGGGGAGGCAGAGTTTCAGGAAATCCTCTGGGTGGAGTGACCTCTGTTATCTAGTTTGATGATGTCTCTGCTATAGCAGCACTGCATCCGCACCCTGAGAGTGGGGAAGGCTCAACAGGGAACAATGGGTACCGCCAGCACTTCTGTACAGAGCAAGTCTTGCCTCAGCCCTCACCCCGACAACTCAATGTTCCCCTATAAGTCCCTGGTGCCCCGTGCACAGCCAAACTGGTGCTGGCGCTCCAAGCAAGTAAGTCCATCACTGCAAAAGTCTGCTCACGGACATGGCCCCTTTAATAGGCTTCTGCTGCTGCTGTAGTCTCCATCTTGCTCAGACCTAGCAACCTCATGTCCTCGCCCCATCCTACCTTCTGCTATTGCAGGGTGATTTCTTAGTTCTCTCTCTAGTTATATGGCTTGTTCATCTAGATCCCAGGCGATTTTCCTTGCTGTTTGCTCCTTGTTTCTGTCACAACTTTGATTTGGCCACCAGAGGGATAAACAGAGCCTCTATCATCTATGCCATCTTTTTTTTTTTTTTTTTTTTTTTGGCTGCCTGTTTTCTATATACTTCAAGTAGGTTTTTTCTTCATCATTTTCTGCATTATTGTATTATTTTGTGTTGTTGATTTTTGTAGTGAAGTGTTTAATTTCTGTGTCATTTCATTTGTATTTCTATATCTATTTTCTTCCTGGTTACCACAGAGATTACACTTAATATTCTAAAGTTGTGACATCCTAATTTGACTTAATACTAGTTTAACTTCAATAATGTGCAAAAAATTCTATTTACAGCTTTGTCCCCTACTAATTTCAGTTGTTACAAAATTAGGTCTTTATACATTTGTGTGGCCAAAAATATAAACTAGTAATTATTTTAAATGCATTAGAATCTTAAATAATGTAGAAATCAAAATGTAGAGTTACAAATCAAAGTAAAAATAATACTATCTTTTACTAATTGTTTTTTAAATGTATTAGTCTGTTAAATCTTATACAAACAAGAGGTGAAATTATAAACCCTTGTTACAGTAATAGCATTAACAAATGTCCATGCATTTAACTTTATCGAGATTTTTTTTTTATATTTATACAGCTTTGAGTTATTTCCTAGTCCTTTTCTTTCACCCTATAGGACTCCCTTTAGCATTTCTTGAGTCCAGTGGTAACAAACTCCTTATGCTTTTGTTTATCTTGGAATGTCTTAATTTCCACTTCACTTTTCAAGAACAGTTTTGTAGGATATGGGATTCTTGGTTGTTTTAGTTTTAGTACTTTGAATATATCAGCCACTGCCTCCTGGCCTCCAAAGTTTTGTGAGAAATCTGCTTATAATCTTATTGATTGTATGTGTCAAACTGCTTTTCTCTTGTTGTTTTCAATATTTTCTCTTTGGGTTTGCCTTTTGAAAGTTTGATTATAATGTCTCAGTATAGGGCTCTTTGAGTTACATGGGGTTAGTTTAGATTCGTGGATGTTTATATTTGTGTCTTTCACCAAATTTGGAAAGTTTGCAGCCATTACATGTTCTAACATTCTAATCTCTAGCATCACCTTCTGAGACTTCCACAATGTATATAATAATCAATTTGATGGTGTCTCACTCATCCTTTAGGCTCTGTTCAGTTTTCTTCAATCTTTATTCTTTCTGCTACTTATACACAGTAATTTTCATGTACTATACTTAAGTTTGCTGATTCCTTCCCCAGCCTGCTCACATCTGCCTTTAAATATCTCTAGAAAATTTTAACTTCAGTTATTGTACTTTTCAGCTGCAGATTTTTTTTCCTTTCTTTTGAGGTTTTCTCTTTACTGATATATCTATTTTGTTATATACCATTTTCTTGACTTTCTTTACATCATCCTTTAGTCCTTTGATCTTTAAGACGGTTGTTTTAAAGACTTTGTTTAGTATATATGTCATCAAGTTTGTTTCAGTAAGTTTCTGTTGATTAATTATTTCCTTTAAAAAAGCTAAACTTTCTTGTTTCATTGCAGGTCTGGTGATTTTTTACTGAAAAATGGACATTTAAATCTAATAATGTGGTAATCGGATTTTCTTCCTCTTCCAGGGTTTGCTGATTTTTCATTATATTATTATTATTGTTTTTTTTTATTATTATTATTACCACCACCTTTTTGATTGTTGCAGAGTTTTTGCCAAGGATCAGCCTGAAGTGTAAATTTAAGTTCTTCTTAGGTCTTTTATGAGCCTTTCCCTTGTGATTTTTATAATTTTCCCCATATATACAACTGTTTTTGAATTTCTTATTTTTTAATGTCTAAATTTTGAGAAAGCTTCTACAGGAACACATGTTATTATTATTACCACCACCTTTTTGATTGTTGCAGAGTTTTTGCCAAGGATCAGCCTGAAGTGTAAATTTAAGTTCTTCTTAGGTCTTTTATGAGCCTTTCCCTTGTGATTTTTATAATTTTCCCCATATATACAACTGTTTTTGAATTTCTTATTTTTTAATGTCTAAATTTTGAGAAAGCTTCTACAGGAACACATGCACAGCTGCATGCCACATGGGTGAGGGATGGATGATAGATAGCTGCTATAGTGTTAGGAAATTAGCCTCACTTTACCATCTAAGGCTTCCTCTAGAAGTTTAAAGCCTTTAATAGACTGCAGAGTTCCAAAATAGTACATCAGACAGATTCTGCCAGTGAAATTGTTGTTTGGGTGGAGATATAGATTCCTGGTGCTTCCTATTCTGCCATCTCCCCCAAATTCTCTCCTGCACTGATTAACTTTTGTATGTTGAACTGACTGTGCCTTATTGAAACAAATCCCATTTGGTCATGGTTTATAATTCTTTTTGTATGCTTCTGTATTCAATTTACAGCCATATTATTGTAGATTTGTATACCCATATTCATAAAAATATTGGCTGTAATTTTTTTCTGTGATATCTTTAAATAATTTTAGTATAATACTTGTTTTATAGAGTGAATGATAAATTTCTCTATTTTTCCTTTTTTTCTGTAGGTGAGGTGGAAAATCGTGAAAAATTGTTATTTCTACTTTAAACATTTGGTATAATTTACCAGAGAAGTCATCTGGTCTTGTGTGCTTCTTTGAGGCTAGTTTGTGATTACTTATTCAATTCCTTTAATTGTCACAGATCTATTTAGATTTTCTATTTCTCCTCAGTGAATTTCAGCAATTTGTGTATTTATAAGAATATGTCCATTCATTCTATATTACCTAATTTATTGATATACAGTTGTTCATATTATAACCTATAACCCACTTTGTTTCCATATGGTTGTAGTAAAGTCTTTTTCTTCATTTCTTTATTTTAATAATTTAAGTTTTCTCTTTTTTCTATTAATCAGTCTATGTAAAGGTTTTGTCAAATTCGCTAATCTAATCAAAGAATCAACACTTACTGTTATCGATTTTTTGTAATGTTTTCTGTTTCATTAATTTTCACACATATTTATTATTTCATTTTTCCAATGTGCTTTCTGTTTAGAATGTTATTCTTTTTTGAGTTCTTAAGATAGAAGATAAGGTTATTGATCTGAGATATTTTTATCTTTTTAATAGTTTATGGCTAAAAATTCCCTCTGGATACTGCTTTTGCTGTATCCCATAAACTTCTGTATGTTGTGTTTTCATGTTCAGTCAACTCAAAATTTCTAAAATTTCCTTTGTGATTTCTTCTTTATCCCACTGGTTATTTAGGAGTGTATTGTTTCATTTTGAAATGTATGAGAATTTCCCATGTTTTTCTGTTATTGGTATCTAATTTCATTCCTTTGTGGGCAAAAAAAAAAAATTCTTTGTATGAATTTATACTTAACATTTATGGTGACTTTTATTTTCATTGCCTAACATATGGTCTATTTTGGAGAGTATTCCTCATGATTTAGAGAAGTGTGTGTAGAACTCAGTTGTTGAAAAAGTACTATAGATATTTATGGGGTCTAGTTGCTTTATAGTGTTGTTTAGGTCTTCTATTTTCATGTAATTCTCCTGCCTGATCATTTTATTCATTATGAAAAGTGGAATAATGAAGTCTTAAAATGTAATTCTTGAATTTTATTTCTTTCTTTAATTCTATCAGTTTTTGCTCATCTATTTTGGAGCTTTCTTTTTAGATGCATATATGTTTATAATTGTTATATTTTCTTGATGTATCTAAACTTGATGTATTTACATTTGCTTCTTGCTGCTTGTAAGTTTTTTTTTATCTTTGTTTTTCAATAGTTTGTAATGTTTTTGGTACAGATCTCTTTTAAATATCCTACTTGGAGTTCGTTGAGTGTTAGTGAAGCATAGATTAATAGTTTTTCAGATATACCCTCAAATATTCTTTCTGTCCCTTTCCATTCTCATCTCTGGGCCTTCCATTATGCATGTGTTGATATGCTTGATAGAGGCCCATAGGTCTCTGAGGCTCTTTGTATTTATTTTTATTCTTTTTACTTTGTTTTTAAGATGGAATAACTTTAATTTCATATCATAGTTCACTATTTCTTTCTTCTGTGTGCCCAAAACTGTAGTTGAGCCACATTAGTAAATTTTTAATTTTATTTTTATGGATATTTCAACTCCAGAAATTTGTTATTTTTTTTTAATTATTATGATAACTATCACTTTATTGATGCTACCTTTGGTAATACATTATTCTTGTGCTTTTTTGGTTATTTAAGTAGTTTCTTTTAAATCTTTGCACATTTTCAAATAGTTTATTTAAAGTCTTTGTCTAGGAAGACTAATAGCTAAGTTTTCTCAGTAACTGCATAATTATTTCTTCCTTTTTCCCATGTAGCCATACTTTGTTTCTTTGCATGTTTTATAATATTTTATTGAAAGTTGGACTTCATAAATAATATAATGTGGTAGCTCTGAAAATCAGATTTTTTACCTTTCTAAGATATGTTATTACTTTTGTTTTTTTGTTCTTCTCATGTATGCTGTTTAGTGACTCTTCGGAACTCCTCCACAAAAGGCTGATTGCTGTGAGTAAGCTCCAAGTCAGGTCAAATAAAGACAAGCTTTGAAGTGTATACTTCCAGAGAATTGCTATACAAGTCAAATAATGACAATTCTCTGGAAATGAGGCTTTGATAAAGCTCCAACCTCATTATTCCCTCCTCATTGGCTTCCATCGGCTGGTTTTTAATGTGATTTCAGGATGTTGGTTTTTCAGTCTAACATGCAGCTAGAGAGAGTACATGTTATATTACCATAAAACAAACTATTCTTACTGAAATTCAGCCATTTTTCTTAACTAATCCATATGTGGATTGCTTCAAGTCTTTGATAATTTTCAGCTTCTAGAATAAAACACAATTCAGATAATTTTTGGAGCTCCTCGGTTCATCATTCCTACTAATGTCACTCCATTATATTCATTCAATTTTTAAGCTACCTTTTGCCTATTGAAATCTGAATCAAATATTTCTCAGTTTATTGATATATAATATCAAAATAATACTATAGAAAATGTGTAAATATATATTTTCAGTTAGACAAAATATTTGTAAAGCAAACACCTAGATTAAAAAATATTTCAGTTACTGGTATAAACATTCTTATAGCTTAGTGCATCTGTTAGAATTTCTCTAGGATATGTAAGATTCCTCTAAGGTTTTATTATGAACACTGTTTTAACTTGTTTTTTTTTTTTATTAAAAAAGTTATATGAACAATATGTAGCAGAATTTTAAAAATCTTTCTGATGATATCTTCTTCAAATAGTATTACTTTCATAGCTTACCACTCTAATATCAGTAATTTTTCCTTGTAGATTTTTATTTACTTCTAGTTTATTATGCACTGAAATGGTGTGTTTATTATCATTTATGCATATCTAGATATTTTTTAGGAAGAGGGTTTTTCAGATTGCTTTAGGTGGAATATTTTTCTTTATAACATTTGTGTTTGGCATTAAATCATAATAATTAAGTAAAAACAATAAAAGTATTGTTTTAAAAAAGAGAACAGCAAATGTGCCTCAATAACTGTAACCATTCGAGAACCATATTAATAATTTAATCAGTCCACTGTTTATACCAAAAAACGAGATATAGCATGCTTTCTCTTTTTTTCTACTTTATTTCACAGTTCAAATCTATCATCAATGTCTGTCTTTTTTATTTTCTAATCTCTTGAAATCTTTTTTCCAATCCAAGGTCTATTGAATCTTCATTTTCCACTCACTGTCACTAACTATAATACCTTCTTAATTTGGATTTTTGCATCTCATTTTATCAACTTCCTAAATTCTTTCTCTACACTGCAAACAGGGCCATTTTTAGTTATATATATGTATGTATGTGTGTATATATATATGTGTATATATATATATATATATGATCACATCTCTCCCTGTTTAAAGCTTCCTGCCTATAAGATAATGTGTATTTTATGTGTACAAAGTATCTTGATTTTCTTACTGTTCTATACCTCACCTATTTTGTAGCATCTCTAATCCGTTCTGCAGAAAATTTGGCTATTACTCAGTATCTCAAACCCTTCGATAGCATATCTCGCTGGCATATTAGATGTGTTATCCTCATTAACTGATTTCTGTTATAGGGGCCCTTCACAAAATGGCTCATTATGTTTCTACAGACCTCTGCCTATGTATTGTCATCTTAGTATGCTTTCCTGACTAAACACAACTCACTATCCATCCTGATGTTGTATTTTCCATTAGAGCACCATGTGTTTTATTTTTCCTTATTAACTTTTGTTACTTTGTAATCACTTGTTTATGTTTTGTTTTACTTTCACAGTATCTTGTATGCATGACAACAGAAACTATGTTAATCCCAAGTATTCCCCTGTATATATAGCGCTGTGCACAGAGTGGTTACTCAAATGTGTTATCCACATAAATTATATTTCATTGAGAATTAAATGCAATATGCTTTCTGGTAATTATTTTAGTAGAATAAAAAAATCTTTCATTATTTGTGGAAGAGAAAATTTAAGCCAGATTCTTATTTATAAGCTTTTTGCCCTGGGCTAATTTAGGTAAAATATCAGGACCTCAATTTTCTTTTATAAAGTGTAGATAATAATTAGATACTGTTACTATTAGATCAAATTTTGTAAAATGTTCTTCACACTAAAGTTCTTAAATAAATTCTATTAGTATTGACTACTTAATTATTCACTGAAATTGTAATTGTGCAAAGATCTGTCTCAAAGCAGTGAGGAAGAGGATAAATGAAGGCTGTTAAAACATGGGACAGATTGTGAACGGAACTTGTTTGGTGGTACTCTAGGCTAATTGCTTATAGTTTATTAGTTGTAAACAGTTAGATGCTTTCAGGATGCAGCAAAAAATCTGCAAATTACAGAATAATAAGTTGAAGCACCTATTAAATGTGTTTATTTTATCCTCTCTCTGCCAGCACTAGTCAGGTAAATCTTTCTAAATACCCCATTTATGACTTCTCACCTACAATGGATACCATTTCCTTTTCCTAGTACACTCATTATTTAACTAAATTAGCCAACTTATATTGCAAAAACTTTTTGACTCTTTTTGAAACTTTACAATGCTAACCACCAAATTGATAGCTGCATTCTCAAAATGTTATTATATAATTAAATCACTTTTTAAAGCTATGTCTTTGTTTTATATCTTCTTAATGGTTATAAAAGCATTTTCTGAAAGTTTTGATTTATAGTTCTCTTTTGTTCTGAGGTGGAATTATAAGTAAAAGTAAAAAATAATATTGTTCTAATATAATTATTTATTAATACAGTTTAACCTTAATAAATTAACGTATTTCTATACTACTACTCTGTGACTGGTATAGGCACCAAATGCACAGCTATTAAATAAAAAGGGGATCCAAAGATAGTTACTTCTGGGTTTAAGACTTAGTTCTCTGGCTAACTCTAGCTGGATAGTCTTAAACATGTTGCTTGATAGGAATTATGAAGGGTATGGGATCTTACCCTACTTTCATACTAACAAGTTAGTCTGCCATTGTTCCACAATGCTAGCAGAAGGCACAAGCTTCTTGGTCAAAGACAAAGGACTTTATGTGTCATGGTATAGTGAGCAGCAGAAGCCTCATGACTATACTATTTCCCCAAGCCTCCCTTGCCTTCCCAGGCCTCCCAGCACTATGGTGGAGACACACGTGGGCCTAGATGCATACAGCACACCCAGATGACTGGCATCTGAGACAAGAAAGGCAAACTTTAGGAATCTCTACTCTTTTATGATGAGCTGCAATCAACCTGCCCAAGCTTTCCCGAGAAGGAGACATTATATTTCTCATACTAGACAGCAAACACAATTTCCCTCTGCTCCAGTGGGAGATACTGTCTCTATTTTTCAAGGCAAATATAGTATGAAATAAAGTCTATCAGTATCTCTGCTCACAAGCTTTGCAAAAGTGAGAGTCTGATGGAGAATTTTTTCCCAACATTTTTTATGCGCTTAGGCCTCAGTATCTAGTAGGAATAGTAAAAATACCCAATCTTTAGGGTTTTTCAGACAATAAACATTTTAGTACATAAAGTACGCTGCCTGACACAGAGTGAGAACTCAACTAATATTGAGTAGTACTAGTAGTAAGGTGTGAGAATCTGAGTAGCTACGAAATTACAGATTTTTAAAACGATATGTCTTGACTCTACTTTTATACATATATTTATATAACTGTATAACTATATATATAACTATATATATAAAACTATACATATATACAGGTTGCATATATATATATATATAGTCAATCTGGTTAACTTGTAAACTAAACTCAAGAACTTATTTTAAATCTATAAATTAAATCATCAAAATTGTTTTTTATATCTATCTGAAAATATTTAAGTAAAAATATGAACATAAGTCATATTTCCTCAGTCATATTTCCTCCTAGGTTAAAATTTGCTTACTGTATAAAAATAAAATTCTACTTGTTAATTGATGACTGTAAGTACACATTTTTGTACATTTATGAGGAACAATAAATGTTCCCCTAGCTAAAATCCTCACAGGCATTGTTCTAAGGCTTTGGTTCACAACTCCCTTTCTTAAATGGTGCCAATATACTGTAATGTTTGTCTCTGATGTCCTAGATCCAGGCTTTCCATTAACATTTTAAGTAAACCACAGTAAGAGGTTCTCATTTATTTTTAAGCTTCTTATTGAAATTAGAAATATCTTTTTCAGCTACTTCTTCATTTAGAATTCAATGGATTCATTCATTTGTTAAAAGTACAGCAACAATGAAGGGCTCTTATAGAATCCAGTACACTCCATAGTAAGAAACATATTATTAAAATTTGTTTATATTCATGTTATATTAGCCAAGACTTTCAGTTGCAGATGTTAGAAACTCAGCAGACACTAAGCAACACATGTCTATTATTAGTCTTCAGCTCCCTAAAGAGCATGTCGCTAAGGACAGGCCAACCATTGTAATCTATCTTTGACTATGGCAATTGCTTCTGATTATTCAGTAAATAGAAAGTGCATTTGGTTCTTTCCCAAAGTAGACCACTCAAGGTCATAGCTAACTATTGCATCATAAAGTGCTCACTAAATTCCTTGTCTATAAGCCAGTATGTATGGTCATATCCATAACATCTACTATATTCTATTGAGAATATTTTGCAATTTAGCCAAGCAACAGTATACTCAACCATGAGAATGAAAAATATTTTTAGCAAGTAAAATTTATTGGCTTATCACTCAGAATTTTCCAAAGAAGTATCTGCCTTCAGATAGAGCTGTATTCAGGGGCTCGACTGATATAATTAGGAACATTTGTCCATACATCAGCTCTGCATGGTTTGGCCTGACTTCAGTCTTCACGTATAATCTCTCAAAAGGATGATAAGATAGCTCTAATAGAGCTAAACATTCAGAATATCACATCCCTTTGTTGTTCATCACTCACACAGACCCTATTCTAACTACCACAATTTGACTATAATACATAAACTAGAAAAAGAGCTTGCCAGCTACAGCACAGAATCATTACTTACCAGATGCCTCATCTCAAGGTTATAATCAGTAATAACAAGATGAATCCAAGAAGCACCTCTATTTCTGTGGTGATATCTTTTTACTATTCTGTAATCTATTGATTAAAAAATTAACTATGATCTACATTTGATATGCAATGTTGGAAGAACAATAGTATAGGAGTAAAAGAAAATAATATAAGGAATTTATTATTTTTAGCATAAACTATATATTTGGGGGGCCAGGTTCAATAAAAATTTCCTTCCTAAGAAGTGAAGTTCTTCCTATAAGGATAATTGAGAAATCTTATCTATGGTGCTCCACAAACTAATCTGAAATAAGCAGAGGGGTAGATTTCTCTTCAGGGAGCTATTCAGAGTTTCTATCTACTGCCTAAATGTACTATTAAGGAGGTATGGAGGATGCTTTAAAGACTGAACATTAATAATCACCCATTTACAAGGCTTCCTCTGGTAATATAGCTTTTGAAAACCTCAGAAAAAGCCTGTGGCTAGCTTTGTTTTTGCCTATTTCAGAGGCTGTAATCATAGTCAGAGATTGAGTGGAGTCACAAATCTTGAATTTGGACACTGACAATAAGATTTCTGTCCCTTAGAAACAAGTTTTTATGTGCTGTACATGTTCAAAGCATTCAGCCTAATAGATTCTACTTGGCCGTGGGCTAAAATAGTATGACAGAACTAATATTTCCCCTACTCCAATAATGTAATCTAGTTCGGGAATTAAACAGCATTTCTTTTGTTCACTTTGTGTCCTAGTCTTGCATTTCTCTGTTTCCTTTCTTCACATTGAATGTTACCTAAAATAAAGACCATAGTTCTATGAAGATATGATTATATTACAAATAAATTTCAGATCTTTGATTGTAGGCATAACATGTCATTTTTCAAAAGCAGTATCATATTGCTTCCTTCCCTTGTTTAGAATGGCTTAGTCTAAAAGAAGCCTAAAACTTCTTTGAAACATTTAATTGTAGGTGAAAACAGGTAGGCAAGAGTTCAAGGCTAATTTTCAACAAACATTCTAAACATTTATATTCTACAGATACATAGTCTGAATTCTGATATAATGATTCACAAATAAAACCTGCAAACTTGTCAGCCCAAATTCATTCAGTTAATTCTGTATTCTAGGATCCATCACTTTAACTTCCTATTTCTAAGTAACACTGTTTATGTTGGTCAGAATTTGAGTGCACATTAGAAAATATAAATAAACGACCTTAAACAAAAGACAATTTATTGACCTACATAGGTCTAAAAACTAAGGGTAGAGTACAAGTACCTGCAGGCAAAATGTTCCAAATTATAGAATCATTTCTCTCTCTCTCTTTATCTCTCTCTCTCTCTCATACACACACACACAAACACACATACAATCTCTGTACCAAGAAAGGGAGACTCAAGAGATTGATAATCCAAAAAGGACCCTATTGGATAGGATATCCACATGAGTATGTTACCAGACAAAAGCAATATGTATTCACTAGAACTACTCTCTGCAAGTTATGGCCTTTAATAACTTGGTGTGAGTCAGAGAGTTGAGAGGAGCATTTAGCCAATAGAAAGATATCTATGGCACATTCTTTATTTGAGTCCTATAAAAGCTGATAATTTACTTAGAAAGATATGAGATATTCAAAAATAACTATATACAAAGTAAAATATAGTAAGGCTTTTTATGAACTTTTGTGGCTGACCTTTGAAGAGTAGTGGATTGCTAATGTTTCTCCCTATTGCTTATGGCTTGAAGCTAATATTTCTGCAGTATTTTTCTGTATTTATTTCCTATCTCATACATTTTTTTTCTTTGTGCATATATCACTGCTAGCTAACACTGCAATTCTTTTTCCTCTTAAATGACCACAAATTCAAGGGAAGCATCATTTTACTAAAGGACTAGAGCAATGAATTTGGATATTTATAGTACAGGGCAGCACTCTGTGCTATTTAAAAAAAAATATTATCTCTTTAAGACCTTTTTTGAACTCCTACAACTAGTTAATTTGAAATTCCATTGCTTCCTTCATTATGAAATAGTACAAATATTTAAGAAAACCCCTTCTAATGACTCTCTAAGTCAGCCATGGTTCAGTCAGAGAAGTCATGTTCCTACCATTGTTACGGGATTAAGAGATTTATTATATTATTTATATTAATCTTATACAAATACAGACATTGCTGGGGATGAGAAGGTATGCAAGAAACGTTATAGCATCAGAGAAAGGGTGAATAATTAGCCCACTGGAAATCAACTCAGAACTTGCAAGAAAATTCTGACAAACAAACATGTCAGATTGTCCAAGTGAGACTGAAGTGACAGATCAAAGAGATGTCTATGGGAACAGTTACCTCTATAAGGTTAAAACCTCTGTGATCTGCACTCAAGCATCTGATAGTGGTTCCTGGGCTGCTGTTTAACAGCAGAGACAGCAGTTGAAAAAATAAGCTGGATGAAGAGTAGAGGACAAATTGGGACGAATTGAGTGAATCTGCTTCTGCCCAACTAAGTATCATATCATTATAACTTTTTGATAGTAGTGACTACTCATCATTTCTACTTTCCATATATTACTCTAGTTTCTCTTGTGGCCAACCCTATCCCAGAGACTTAAAGGGAAGAGGATTGTGGGAAATGTGGTTCCCAGCTCCAACCAGTTGATTAGCAACATCCACTACTGTCTACCATTTCAATTTATCATTCATACATACCTCATTTAGTAGCCATATTTAAGTTCCAAATGAAGGAATATAAAACTTTGTCTGCACATAACAGGATTTTACTATACTTTGTATAAGTAAATGTATGTTAACACTCTCTTTGAAGAGAATATGCAAGGACCCACATGTTACTTTAGCCACTATTGGGTAATGTTTATTCTTCTTCAAGCTAATTCACTCTGTTTTTGATATCTAGCAACTTACTAGAGAGAATATGAACATATGTTATATAATAGGAGTGGGGGCGATGATATACACACACATGCAAATAAACTGACATAAATACAAGGAAGACATGTAAATGTCTTCCTTCATTTCCATAACTAATCATACTGTATATTAATTCTCTATTGCTGCATAACAAATTACTACAAATTTAGGGATGTAAAACAGGATCCATTTATTATTTCACAATCCTGCCATTCAGATATTTAGCATAGTATAACTGGGTTCTTTGTTCAGTGTCTCACAAGGCTAGCCTCAATATGCCACCCAAACTGGACTCCTTTCTAGAGCTCTGGGTCTTATTCCAAATTTATGTGGATGTTGGCAGTTCTCAGTTCCATCTGATTATAAGACTGAAGTCTCTGCTTTCTTGGTTGGCTGTTGTCCTGGAGATTATTCTGCTCCTAGATGCCATCCACATGTCTTATCAACTTGGCCTCTTTACAACATAGCATGCCTGACTTCTTCAGTGTCAGGAGTATTTCAAACAGCTTAATCACCCTTTTAAGAGGTGATTTCTCTGATTGAATCAGAATCATCCAGGATGATATCTCTTTAAATTACCTAAAACACAACTGAATGGAACCTTAATTACATCGAAAAATATCTCTGCCTTTGTGATTGATTGATTGATTGATTGATTGATTGATTTTAGGCAAAGCAACCTCACAGATTGCAATTTTTATGCCTACAGCACCTGGTCTTCCTAGGTGATCTCCCATCCAAGTACTAACCAGGCCCGACCCTGCTTAACTTCCTAGATCAGACCGGATCGGGCTTGTTCAGGGTAGCATGGCTATAGACTCTGCCTTTGTGATTTAATATAATCTAATTATGGGACTAAAATCCATCATGTTCACAGTCTTTCCCATACTCAAAGGGGACAGTAGGGAGTAGGACCATGTGGCTGTGTTAGAATTTTGCCTACCATGTATGGTCATAGCCTCAATTTAAACTTGTATCTTTTATTTCCTACTCCATATCTTGTTTGCCTGCAGCAAGCCCCTTAGTTAACTGTGGTCATTTCACTGCTAGGATGATCCAAACCTTCTGTGGGAGTCAATATTATGTGTCTACTTGAATAAGTAAGGGATGCACAGATATCTGGTTAAACATTATTCCTGAATGTGACTCTGTGGATGTTTTGGAAGAGATTAGCATTTAAATTGGTGGCCAGAGAAAAACAGAATGCCCTCCATGTGTCATTCAACCCACTGAGGTCCCAAATAGAACATACAGAAGCAAGAAGGTTGGACTCACACTCTCTTCCTGACAACTTGAGCTGAGTTTTTTCCTATCCTGGTGTTGGGACTCACACCATTGGTGCTTCTAGTTCTCAGCACTTTGGACTTAGTTAGAATTTTTTAACCACTATACTGAGGTATATTTGGAATACAAAAAGCTGTACATATTTAATGTATATAGCTTGATGTGTATGAAGATAACCATCACCATAATCAAGGTTATAAATTTATCTATCACTGCCAAAAGGATGGCTTTCCTGACTTACAGATGACAGATCATAGAACTAATCAACTTTATAATCCCATGAGCAAATGTCTTATAGTCAATCTATATATATAATTTTATTATGTTATATATTATATTTATTGTATATAAATGGGATATAGAGAGTTTATGTACCTATATCCTACTCATTCTGTTTCTTACTGATTCTCAGGAGAATCCAGACTAACACACCTTTCTTACCGAAGGTCCTGGGACATTTTTAGTTTTGCCTACATTGGGCGGTTTGTTTCCATTTAGCATTCATATAAGACATGAGACAATTAAACAGATCTCCAAAGGATCTCCTGAATCCTGAACACATACTTTTCTCTCCATTATGGAGAAATAACCTATTCCTTCTTGATTTTTAATAATAATCACACCAAGAAATAAAGAGGTCTTTCCTTTTTATCTTAGTTTAATGATGTAAAAATGATTTTTTTTTAGTGAAACAAAGAGGAGACTGCAATAGTTTCAGACTGCAGTGCAAACTACTCAGCTACCTGAACCACATGACTCAGCAGATCTAATGATAGACAGTAATGCTGTATGGAACTTCTGGAAGTTTGCTGTGAGTAATGGTGCAGACCTTTAGAATTTTGAAACAAAGTGATTCTACCCTGCAGATAATTATTCTTTTTCTGAAAATCGTTTTCACCCTAGTCAGTACTAAAAGCTTGGCCACAGATCACCAAGATATTAGGTAACCTGAGCTACTCATCATGAATTTAGTGTATTCAGGTATACCCATAAAGTTGAGTAGACAAAGTATCACCCTGTCATTGACTAAAAATGATATATACAAGATCTGGTTTGGACAGTTCCTGAAAGCACACATAATTGGCATTAGCAAGTAACTCCAACTTATATGTCTTCTTCTCCAGCAATATTGATGTATCTTAGTCTACATCTGCGATCTCCTGAGGTATTCAGTATGAACAATTATTTGAGGAATAAAAAATTGGGTCTGATTTACAGAGGGTTCTCTGTAATATGATGGTATTACCCAAAAGCAAATAGCAGTAATGTTACAACCCTGCTCAGGATTTGTATTACAGACATGTCGAAAAGAAATCCCGCTGGTAGACAGAATTTAAAGAAGTGAATGTGGTCAGGGACTTGGGAAGAACACAACTGAAATTTGGGGCTGGGTAGTCCTTAGTGAGAAGTATGGATAGCCTTCTTAGAATGATTATTGATATCAAGACATTGAGAAATGGTGACAGCAGAGTTTTAAACTAGCATCTCCTGTATTGTAATCATCTTATGATTGGTCATTACAGCTTCTTCAAACAAATGGAAATTCACCTACTCAGAGAAAGGCTGTTTCTAGTAGCAAAAGAGTCTCGGGAAAATTGAGAGTTTAAAATTTTCATCTTTATGAAAGCTGCCATGTGTCTCCAACTCAATTTTTAGAGTCCCATTGTAACCCAATCATTGCCTTATCTTTAATATAAGGGAAATGCAATGCTGTGAATCCAACTTGCATTATAATTCTGTTAGTAAAGTACATTTATGTACAGCTTCAGAATTGTCAGCTCTCAATTCTATCTAATATAAGCTCTAGCAATATCTGAACTTTTGCATTATTGTAAAGACAAGAGAAAGGAAGCTGTATAGCTCCCTGACACAACTGTATCAACACCAGGCAGTGAACAAAGTCACCAAAATAATAACATTCCAACATTTTCCATTCCAAACCCACATGGTATGATTCCAGGCTTGAACATATGATCAATATGTTACTTTGGTTCTTTTACAAAAATATATGCATAAATAATAAATAAAACAAAGCAGATTGATATTCTCAGCTTCAAAATAAAAGCATTAAAAAGTTAATTGTACTATATGTTTCTCAATTTAGTTTGGAGAGAAACAGTAGAAAATTATCAAAATCCCTTCATAGACTTTTTCAAACTGTGCACGGTCCCTAAGGCTTTCACCTCTCCTACTCAATCTCCTTCCCCACACCTTCCACAGACACATATATACACCACAAAGATAATAAACCAAATTGTGGCTGTAACATTTTACTGTTATTCTTTAGAATTGTGTATACTTTAGCTGTGTTAAAGTGAATAACGTGTGAACCTAACTACTCAAGAATACTTTACTACTTTTTAAAAAATGACCAAGATCTTCCTCACAAAATAAATAATATATATTTTCTAGACTTGATTTTGAATAAATTAATGCAAGAAAATTCAACAAATATAATTGATTTCAGATATCGAAATTTAAAAAGAATAAACAGAATTAAATAAAAATGTGTAAGATTCTCAAATATTTTAAACTCAAATATTATTCTAATTAAAACACTTGACTACTTTTATTTTCTAAGTACTACTAATTTGTCATATAATACAAATATATGATTTTGATTTTCATTTGCCAATTTTTTTTATATAAATCATCAAATTTCTATATAGTTTTATAATGTTTTAACATCTAAAACAAGTACATTTTAAGGATATAAGTGTGAAGGAAGCTACAATGCTTTTTTAAATTTAAGAAATTTCTATATGCATTATTTAAATAGTTGTATTGAAATTGATTGTCTAAGACTTTTATCCAAAAAAATAAATCAACAAAATGAAGCATGTAATTTGAAAAACTTCTCCACAATTACTAAAAATTAAATGTTTCCAGAGCACTTTGGGGTTAAATATCAGTTTCTATCTTTTTCTCATTTTATTTCTCTGCAGATATTATTATAAAGGTACAAAGTAGTACCAATTGACAGAATGTTCCTGCAATGTAACATTGGCCTACTAAAACCTGAATGGGGACCTCATATTTCTAATAAATAAATGCTAATAGGAACAATGGTTTATATTGGCTCGACTTTATTAAAAGTCTAAAAAATAATAAATCAAGGTTTTAAATCATAAATACCAGTGAGACTAAATACAGACTACCAATTTTTGCTACTATATACATTTGAAAATATATTTTTCTCTTGTATACCAAACATTTGTAAATTATTTTCTTGGTAAAACTATAACAATGAGAACAATTTTATTGTGATTGAAATGACAGAATAAATAATATTGTTCCCTTAATTTTCTTCAGGCAAATCCTTGAGATGTATATATCAAAATAAATATTCATACAAAAATTCAAAGTTTTAAAAAATGAATCCTGTCTTTATTTCTTTTATTTTTTTTTCTGCAGCTGAGTTTTTGACATTGCTCTTCAAAATGACTTACAGTTTTCACTTAGTGCTTTTACTCTATTTTATGCAGGCTTTCTTAAATTCATCTATGCCACTGAATAAAAACAAGAAAGTAAAAGAACCACACAACTGTATAAATTATGATTCCAACCTGATTTCAAATTGGATGCTCTACACAGAAAAATGTCAGATGGGTCTAAAGAAGCCATATGGATGCCATTAATCAGGGACCTTTTGTTATTCACTGATTTCCATAGCCTTTCTCACTATCAGGCTCAAATTTTATTGCATGCTGCATCCCTAGGGAAGTTTTCTATTCTCTCCCTTCATCCTTTTTTTTTTTTTATAGAAAGATATTTTTAAACTTACATTTTTTCCTCTGAATTCTACCCCCATTAGCTGCTGTGCACAGCTTGCGTGAATGCAAACATTTTTCTCTGTAAAGGTATTTTATTTTCAACCCTAAGGTAATGATTCATCCAAGTCAGTTTCTTTTTATGTATGAATGGTACTTAGTTCTGTGAATAATTAGAATACTTTCTTCTGAAGAAATATAACAAGATGATAATTAAAATGATTATCTATTTGTATTCAAGTTTATAATGTCTTAAAATCTGTGTTGACATGATAATGATCTGTTTGAATGTAAAAAAAAAAAAAACAAAAAAACCCCAAAAAACAGAATTCAATACCTACCTTGCTAAGACATAATGGTGAAAAGAGCTATGATATTTTTACTACATAATGAAATATTTGCAAATCACTAGGTGTCTTTTATATACAGAAATACATTTTATAATCACACCAGAACTTTGTAGAAGAATTCATCATGATATGCTTATAGTTAAGAAAATTGGCTTAAAATTCTTGAGAAATATATCCATAATCCTGCAGATACCAATTTTTTACATAAAAAATAAAAGCCATAAGTTTGTACCCTTGTTAGTATTTATCAGTTTGGAAACAATTATATTTATCAGAAAGGACAAAATTAGGCAATATAGAAACAAAATACTTTAGATTGTCTCATTAATTGAGAAAAAATATATTCACATGTTTTAAGTCAACACAAGAAAACATGAAGATTTCATTAGTCGCGTTTTCCACAAAATGTAATATAATGAACTGATGAATGCCTTCAAAATATCAGCCATGTTTAATCTCGCCATAGCTTATACCAGATATAAGCTATGCCAAACAATCAGCTAACTTCACCCTGTTGCCATTTCTCCATAACTATACCATAGATAAGCTATGCCAGACAACAAGCTAACTTCACCCTATTGCCATTTCTCCAGGTGATTTAGGTCTGGGCTTCCTATGGGAAGGAATAATGACTCTCCCTACTACTGTAGAAACTACAAAAGAGACTAAATTTCAAATGAGAAAGATCCTAACCATTTAAGACTACAAATCATGTCTCCAAGAAGTAATTTTTAAATTCTTTTCATTCACATGAAGGATTTCTTTCTAGAGCTATGGTCCAAGTGTCTTTTTCTAAAAAGATTCACCTCTCTTCAGGCGTAAAAGCATCTGATGGTTAGAAACCAATATTATTATGGGTTTTTCATTGTTTGTTTATGTTCTCTTAATTTATCTCAGTGCCTGGCATGAAGTAATAATCAAATCAAAGTGAGTACTTTTATTAAATATCTGAGAATTATAATGTGAAAAATTCTTTGATGAATATTATTGAAAAATAAAGATGAATGGCATACTGATTACAAAGTAATCTATAATTTGATACAGAATATACTTTAATATTTGTTGTGTGCATCAAATATAATAAAAAACACAAATAAGAAATGCTAGAGTTAAAATATGTACAGTTGGCGTAATCAAGAAATTGCTTCTAAAGAAGTAGTATTTATGATGAACTAGAAGGAATGGTAGCATTTCCACATGTGGGGATAAGAAAGCAGATCTTTTTGTGTTAAGGTGGAATGGGAGAGAAGATTGAGGTAATGGTTTAGTTTTTCTGGTGTCATATAATAAAAATTTGCTTGGCTTTTGCCCCTGGCTCCTATACGGGGGACCACTAAATAGAATTTCCCAAGTAATTGGGATGTCTTTGTTATTTATGGTGGTGCCTTGGAACTTTATCTGAGTTTATGCTAATAAGATTACCTGGGAGTTGGTCATTTGAGAAATATCAATGACCTGATTAGAGATTTGAGACTTTGAGCCACATGATATTAGCCTGACATCTGGGGAGAATAGGAGGACTGGAAATTGAGTCAAGTGGGTGATGATTCAAAAAATCATGCCTATGTAATAAAATTTCAATAAAAACTAGTTTTTGTTTGTTTTTCAATTTTCTACTTTTTTAAAAACTATTTTTATTGAAGTATAATTGTCATACAATATTATATTAGTTTCATGTATACAACATAGTGATTTGACATTTGTATATATTGTGAAATGATCACCACAAGTCCTGTTACCATCTGTCACCATACAAAATTAATACAGTATTATTGATTGTATTCCCTATGCTGTGCATTACCACCCTATTACTTATTTATTTTATAACTGCAATTTTTTGCCTCTTGATCCCCAATAAAAACTCTGGACATCAAAGCTCAAAGCTCAAATGAGCTTCTTTGGTTAATAATAACTGAATGCATTGTAACAAATCAATGTTCTATGAGGGTGACAGATCTTAACTCCACAGGAAGAGAACATGAAAGTTTTGCCTTTGGGACCCACCCAGACCTTACCTTATGCATTTCCTCTTTTGGCTGATCCTGATTCAAATCCATTTTCTTAATCATAATACTCTAATCCTAAATGTAGAACTCTCCTGATTTCTGTGAATCTTTCTAGTGAACTATCAAACTTAATGGGATAATGAGAACCTCTGAATTTGCAGCCAGTTGGTCAGATATTTGTGTGGCCTAGGAACCCCTGAGCTTGCAGCAGGTGTTGGAAGTGATAGCAGTCTTATGGAGACCTGTGCCCTTAATTTGTGAAAATTTAGTCTAACTCTGGACAGTTAGTGTCCAAATTGCATTGAAGCTGGAGAAAGCGAATGCAGATATATTATCATGCTTAATATATTTTAGTATATGATTGTGGTAATATTATATAGTCAGCATAATTTGTTTTAACTTTTTTCATTAGGTAATGGGAAACCATTTATGGTTTTAGAATAAAGTAATAATGAAACTGGGTCATGATTTAGGAATATTAATGTATAGCAGAATATAGAATATGATGGATGGGAGACAGGAGGTACTACAGGTGAGGCCACTTAGGGAATTCTTACTACCATCATATCAGAACAAATAGATGTATAAATTCAGTAGTAAAATAAAAAGAAATAATTTGTCCTTGATATTTGAATAGACATTTAAGAAGAATAAAGAATCAAAGAAAACATAGGAGTTTAGAATTTGCAACATGACTTCAGTGAATAGGATTTATAAAAATAGAAAATTATAGAGCAAGAGAAACTGATTTATGATTTGACTTAGAGTTTTTAGGTTGAGCTTCTCCTACATTTATTTTATCTACAATAAAGAGTACTAATAACATATTTTATACTACTAATATTACAGCTGATCTTCATAACACAGAAAGTATATGTTTTGAGATATTCTTACAGAGACTAATTTCTAACCACCTTTAGAAAATAGTTATTTTTATCAATATTTACTTGTAAGTAAATAATAGACTATTGAAATATTACATATAATGTTGCCTGCTAGTATTTATCTTTCAAATTCTATTCTTTCCTCAACTATATTATAAACTCTTGTGGGGCTTTGCAATCATTTCAAGCATGGTAAATACTGATGAAAATAAACATACAATAATCTTGGCACTGACAATGTTTTTCACAGTCATGGATTTTAATGCCAGTTTATTGTATAATTAGGGAAGAAAGAGACCAGTAGTTGAAAACTAGATTAGATATCATACACATATGCAGCTCAACTTAATCAGACACTTTTAAACAAATCTAATGAATAGTGATTCTCAGATACGTACTGATATCAGTAATGTTATGCAATTATATGCTGGGCAATGCCCTTGAACATGTACCTATCTAAATTAATATTTTTCTTAGCAAATTTTCTAGCACCATGCAAAAACTCTGTGCTCTTCATCTAAAATTGACAAAATACAATATTTATAATATATTCAGAATGTCTCTTCTCTTTTCACTTAGGCAAGAAGTAGGAAAACACTGCAAAAAAAAAAAAAAAGAAATGTAAATTCTTCTATATAAGTGAGATAAAAAATAATTCCTTATAGGTGAGCAGAAGTATGTCCTAACTGGGAAACCCAAATCCAGTTTATGAGTTTGGTGAAAAGAACAAAATAATTTTCTGTACTTTAAAGAAACTTAAAGTAGTTCAAATAATTGATAATTGACAACATCGGCATTTTAAAGTTGATTTTAAAGACATTATCTCATGAATTAATGTTTATTTTCCACTTTGTAAAGAATAAAATATTTTTTATAAAAAAAATGCACAACCTATGATTCACTTATTAAAGGATAAGAGTAATATCACCAAATGTTTTCAGTATTGTGGCATATTGATGATTACTATATTATTTTAAATTATTTGGAATTCCTTGGTACCCTGCCATTATAATTAAAAGGATTTTAGCATAAAATCCTTCTAATTCTACTGAAAATTAATAACTGAAATGACTTTCTATAAATCACACTTAAGCTTTAGGTACTGTTTTTCTTATACCATATCCCTTCAATTGCCAATTAATGCCAAAGAGAACACAAAACTCACTTGAAGCAAAGATGTGTATCAGTCAGGCTATAAATATTGTGGTTGTTTCTGCTATCACCACCACCACTCACTCCTCTCTCCCTAAAGGTAAATAAATAAAAGAAGGAAAAAATATGGCTTCCAGCTATAAGCACAGCCTGTCTTTTGTCCTTATGGAGCATATGGTTCAGTAGAGTAAGACAGAAAATAAACATGACATAAACGTTATAATTTGAGATTCCATTATATGTTATTATGAAGAAAATAAAGTAGTATGATAATGAATACTTAGAATTGGTTAGTCTCCAGCAAGACTGCAGTTTTAAATGTGGTGGCATGGATTAAAAGGCTTTGGTAGGTACTATAATTCATCCATTTATCATCTGTATGAGGAATGTTCAACTCAAGAGGGATCTTATAAGTCATCAAGGAAGGTAGAGCAAAAAGGAAGTGGGGGAGGGAAGTAGACTTGTCTTAAGAAAAATATTTTGTCAGTGTGATATTTGCTAAAATCAGATATTGGCCATAACAACCCAATGCCTACACAGAAGGCACATCTCAATCTTATCCACAATAATTTCCTTTAATAAATTAATGGGTAAACTACCTGTAATACTTCTATACAATGAAATACTACTCAACAATCAAAATGAATGAGATCTTTATTCATGCAACAACATAGATGAATCTTAAGTGTATTTTGCTAAGATCTTTAAAAACAACATAAATAATAATAACATTGCATT
>NW_006432669.1:5458885-5475647 GCF_000325575.1 Pteropus alecto
TCAAATATTTGTTAATTTCTGTGGTTGTTTAAATATATTCTTATACATACTTTTATAGCCCTCCTTTCAGGAGGTAGTTTAATTTCCTTCTTCTTGAATATAGGTTGGACTTAGTGACTTTTCTTTAATGAACACAATACGAACAGAGAATAATAGCAATTTTACAGTGGAGAAATCTGGCAGGTACTATCTTAACCAAGTGATCTATATTTATATCACCAGCAACAAATCATGTTCATATCATTTTTTTGCTTGATATGAGGGGCACTTGACTTCTGGGGTATTCCTCTCAAAATCCATAACCCCAATCTAATCATCAGAAAAATTTCAACAAATCTATATTCTGGAACATTCTACAAAATACCTGACCAGTACTGTACAAATGTGTCAAGGTCATGAAAAACAAATAAAGTCTTAGAAACAATTACATGGTATCCTAGTTTGAATTCTGGAACAGGGAAATGACATTAGTGGGAAAACTGATAAAATATGTAATTTAGTTACTAATATTATAAAAATATTAGTTCCTTTATTATGAAAAATGTGCTATAATTATTTTACATGTTAACTTTAGTGAAAGCTGGGTATACATAGGAATTTTCTGTACTTGGCAACTTTTATGTAAATCTAAAATTATATTAAAATAAAAAGTTTGAATATGCTTTTATAGCCACAGATTTAGAAGAGTAATATTTCGGCATCAACATCTTCCCTTATATGGTTTAAGATTTAAATAATTTAGTAGATAATCATATATACATGTTTGATATATAAGACAGATACATAATTTGGAGTTTTACCCATTTATTTTTATTTATTTTGAAGGTTGAGAATCAAGAAAAACAAGTGAAGTAAAGTTGCTTTCCAGTTAGCTGGCTAGACTTCAAGTAAAATATAAAATGAAATTAATGATATCATAGCACAAATGGCTTATTACAGTTTTGAGGAAATATTAATTATATTTTCCCAGTAATTTTAATTTTTAAATTTGGACATGATGACTTTTGAAGGTGACTTTTATCAGGTTAAAGATGCCTCTTTGGATTTCTAGTTTATTAGGAATTTTTTCATGAATTATTGTTAGATATTGTGAAATAAATTTTCTGTAATGATTAAAATAATCACTTATTTTACATTATTATGTGGTAAATGACATCATGAAAGAAATTCCACATGGTCATGATAAATTAATATTATTAAAGACATATCTCAATATAATAATATTGTTTCAATATTATATAAATATTTCTAAATGACAATGGCTATCAGTATTTTCCTTGAATTGTAGTTGTCTTGTTTGTATATAACCTGGAATCTAGCTCTGTTCATTTATCACAGTGTAACAGTTACAAAAAAGATTGATACTTTTACTTTTTCCATAATAACTTACCCTCAAGTCAGGCCCTATAGCTGAAGGATAGAGTATATTAAATAACAATGAAAGGATGTTTTTGTTTCTTCAGCAAGAATGCTATTTTTATGTGCTTAGTATTACTTGTAGTGAACATAGCCATCACATGATTGCTCCTAGTTTCCATGTGACTCTACCGAAGTATTTCAATTTTACTCATAAAATTAAAATAAAACAGCACATGGATAGTCTTTGCTAGTTTATAAAGTTATTATTAAAGAAATTTGTACTAAGCCACAGATTTAGATGAGTAATATTTCAGCTTCAATATCTTTCTTTATATGGTTTAAGATTAAAGAATTTCATAATCTTCATATATATGCTTGATATGTAAAATATACACATATATATATATACATTTTCAGCCTTAAAAATAAGTAAAACTAAATGAGTAAAACTCCAAATTAGTTTTACTTATTTCGAAGGCTGAAAATCAAGAGGCTAAAGTAAAGTTGCTTTGTCTCCAAAATTTTAACCAAAAGTGTCTGTCTACTAATTTTGGAATTTTTAGCACTTATACTAAAATTTACTGTGTGTGTTCCAGGTAAACTAATGGCACCCCAAAGATTTTGACATTCTAATCCTCAGAATTTGTAAATATATCATGTTATTAGCAAAGAGAAATTAAGGTTGCAGATAGAATTAAGGTTACTGAACAGCTTGATTGTACCGTAGGAAGGATATTGTTGATTATCCAGGTGCACTCAGAGTAATCACAAAGTTCTTTCAAAGTAGAAGAGAGAGGCAGAAATGTGACTCAGATTCAGAGAAGATTTGCCAATGAAAACAGTATCAGAGGGATATGATGTAAGAAAGACTGGATTGCTGATCATTTTGAAGTTAAAGGGATGGGGCCACAAGTCAAGAAATGGCTCAGCCTGCAGAAAAAGAAGAAAATAGCTTTTTCCTAGAAGCTACAGGAAGGACTATACACCATGCTGACATCTTGATTTAGCCATGTGAGACTCATTCTAACTTTTGACCGACAGAACTGAAATTTAGTAAATAACACAGATTATAAATTGATGTTATTTTTAGCCACTGAGTTTGTGACAATTTGTTGCAACAACATTAAGAAATAATGCAGAAGTTTCAGTCAAGATGTTGGAATAGGTAAATGCTGTGGTTGCATCCTCTCACAACCACATCAAAATTACAACTGAAGTACAGAACAACCATCATTGAAAATTGCCTGAAGTCTAGCTAAATAGAAATCTTATCACTACAGACACGAAAAGAAGCCACCTCAAGGCTTGTAGGAGGAACGGAGATGCTGAACAGGTTGATATCACACCCACATGTGGTAGTTAAAAATTAGGAGAAATATCTTGGCTGTGGAAGTCCCCCCAAAGAGCAAAGGGTCACAGCCCTATAGCAGGCTCCCAAGCCATGGGTTCTAGTGCTGGCAAGAGAAATTCCAAAAACTTCTGGCTATAAAAAACAGCAGAGATTGTGTTTCTATGAGACAAAGGATGGCTGCAGTCCCAGGCATTCCTCTTAAAGGGCCTGTGCACAGATTTACTCGCTGACAGACTTACTTGTTCAGAGCTCCAGAGCTAAGGCAGGTGTTTAAAAGGCACCAGGGACAAATAAGGAGAAACTGAATTATCTAGCTTTAGGGCTAGGGCTCGAAGGGGCTGCTTTCTTCCAGACAGAAGTGCTGGCAGACCCCAGCACTTTTTTGAGCCTTTTTTGAGCCTTCCCTCAACCCAGGGTGCAGACTCAGGCAGCCACCGTATGAGTCTTTATTGATCTAGCTAAAGCAGGTCACCCTACCCTTGTGAGTCCCTGGGATCCTGTCTCACTCAACTTGCAGGCCCACCCAGGTCACTTCTAGTGGCTTTTTCATACAAACAGCCAATCTTGGCTTAAGCTGCAAACTTTCCTAAAATCTCTAAGGGTTCACAAACTCCAAACAAGCAGTATCTGGTCTCAGCATGCTCCGTACCACTTGCTAAAGCAGCCCCGACTAACAGCAGACAGCCCCTGTTTACAGCTTAGCCTCTCCTAGGTTACTCCAAGCCCAGAAAAAGTGAGTTCCATCTGCATAACACTTTGTAGCTCATGCCAAGTGTTCTCAGGCAGGGCACAGGGTACAACAGCTCTCCTTCCAAGAGGCTCTAGAAACAACATACCTGGTGGCCAGTTTTAGAACACAACAAAAAGTACCCAACCTCCTCCGCAAAATACACACCCAACAAGCTGACTAGGCAAGCACTAGAGCCCTGCTAAAGCAAATCCTGCCCCACAGGGTCAGCATCTGCACAACAGATCCTCCACTGTAGTCACAGCCAGTTCTCACAACCAATCAACTCAGGGATCAATCCCTTCCAGTGATGTATCAACAGTAGCCAAAGATCAACTGCAACAGGAGGGCACACACAATTCACACAAAGAACACACTTGGAGCATCTGGCTCAGGTAACCATGGAAGACTGCACAACTGTGCTCCTCAGGACACTTATTACATAAAGCCACTCTAGGAGACACAAGAGCCCTACTAAATACCTAGAAACACAGGGAGGCAGCCAAAATAGAGAGACAAAGAAACATGTCCCAAATGAAAGAATAAAGCAAAACTCCAGAAAAACAACGAAACGAAATGGAGACAGGAAACTACCAGTTGAAAAATTCAAAACACTGATTGTAGAGATGCTCAGTGATCTCAGTGAGAATTTTAGCAAAGAGATAGAAAACATAAAAATAGAGATAGAAAACACACAAGAAAAGCCCAGTCAGAAATAAAGAATATAACAACTGAAATAAAAAAATACATTAGAGGAAATCACTAGCAAATTAGATGAAGCAGAGAATCAAATCAGCAATTTGGAAGATAAGGTAGCAGAAAACACCCAATTAGAACAGCAATGAGAAAAAAAGATTAAAAAAAAAAAAAGATAAGAACAGGTTAAGGGGCCTCTGGGACAAAATGAAGTGTACCATTATTTGCATCATAAGGGTACCAGAAGGAGAAATGAGAGAGCAAAGAATTGAAAACCTATTTGAAGAAATAACGACAGAAAACTTCCTTAACCTGGCAAAGGAAATGGACATACAAGCCCAGGAAGCACAGAGATGAACTTAAAGAAGCCTACAACAAGACACATCATAATCAACATGCCAAAGTTTAAAGACAAAAAGAGAATGTTAAAAGCAATAAGAGAAAGGAAGTTAGTTACCTACAAGGAAGTTCTCATAAGATTGTCAGTTGATTTCTCTACAGAAATGTTGTAGGCCAGAAAAGATTGGCACAAAATATTCAAAGTGGTGAAAAACGAGGACTTACAATCAAGGTTGCTCTACCCAGCAATGCTATCATTAAAATAGAAGAACAGGTAAAGAGCTTCCCAGATGAGAAAAAGCTAAAAGAGTTCATTATCACCAGAGCTGTATTACAAAAAATGTTAAAGTGACTTTTTGAAAAACAAAGAACAAAAGAGGAAGGAGGAAGGAGGAGAAGAATATGAATAATAAAATGGCAATAACTACATATCTATTAACAATTAGTTTAAATTTAAGTAGATTAAATCTCCAGTCAAAAGACATAGAGTGGCTGAGTGGATAAGAAAACAAGATCCTTACATATGCTGCTTATAAGAGATTCACTTCATGTGGAAAGACACAGAATATACAGAGTAAAGGAATGCAAAAAAGTTATTTCATGAAAATGGAAACGAAAAAAAAAGCTGGGGTAGCATACTTATACCAAATAAAATCAACTTTAAAACAGGCTATAACAAGAGACAAAAAAGACCCAGTAATTCCACTTCTGGGTATTCATCCAAAGAAATCCAAAACACTACTTTGAAGGACATGTGCATTCATATGTTCATTGCAGCATTATTATTTACAATAGCCAAGATATAGATGCACCTTGGGTGTCTGTCAATGAATAAATAAAGAAGAGGTAGTACATATATACAATGGAATATTATTCAGCCTTAAGAAAGAAAAAAAAAATCTTGCCATCTGCAACAACATAGATAAACCTAGAGGGTGCTGTGCTGAATGGAATAAGTCAGATAGAGAAAGACAAATGTCATATGATCTCAGTTATGTGTGGAATGTAGAAAACAGGCTAAACAAACAAACAGAAAATAGAAACAATCTAATGGATAGAGAACATTCTGATGGTTGCCAGATAGTGGGGTAGGGTTAGGAGAGTCGATGAAGAAGGAAGAAGATTAAGAAGTACAAATTGGTGGTTACAAAGTAGTCATGGGGATGTAGAGTATAGTATGGGGAATATAGCCAGTAATTTTGTAACAATTATGTGTGGTGTCAAATGGATACTGGATTTATTGAGGTGATCATTTCATAAGTTATATAAATGTCTAATCATTGTATTGTACATCTTTAACTAGTATAATATTATATGTCAACAGTAATTAAAAATAAAAAAACATTTAAAAAAATTAATGTTATATGTTAGTTAATCTTTTTCAATTTTTTAATGAATCATACAATCATTTTTGTACCTGTACGGTATCATGAACATCATAGTTCTTCATTTAGTTAACTTAAAAAGAACAGTGATAGAAAATAATAAATGTTAGAAGATGGGTAACATCAGAAAACTAACATAAATGTTTAATATACTATTGGGCAGTCTATATCAATTATCTGATTTAGTATCTTAGCAATTGCAAGAGGTAAATAACCTGTCAAACTTATGATAACACAAACATGCAAAATAACTTAATTATATACTTATAAATAATCTTCTGTGCAATTAAATTAATGATTTTGAGGTTAAAGCTCAAACATAACAGGGAAAGTGATAAATCTATTTTATCTAAATTAATATTAACATATATATTTAGAGTGTCAACATTTTCTCTTTAGATAAGAAGAAAAGCAAGGAGAGTCTCATGATTTTACTGATATCAATATGCTCTGGATTGTCTAGGCCAAAGTTGGAGCATTAATTCCATTTTCTAGAATTTCATTTTGTATTCAGATGATTATATTAAACTTGCAATATATACAGATGATTCGTCATTCCTATTTCAGAGGAAGTTCTAAATCTGGGGATTTAATAGACTTAATCACTCAGAACTTGGAAAATCTGGTAACCACTAAGAGGAAGTACAAAGCCTGGTACGCCAGCTGACTTCTTTGCTGCACTACATGTATATACAGCAAAAATCAAATACATAGATGGTACTCATGAAGAAGACAGGTATGCCTAAAATTTACCTAAGTCAGTGTGCAAACTATAGTGGCCAGAATAAAGACCAAGAAATAAAAACAAAATTAGGTTTTCTCTAATGACTTAGGACATATTTAATCAAATTTTATCAGTAGATTTTACACTGAAGATAGACTAATCTTTGTATTTTATTGATACACAGGCTATAAAACCAATCTGTGATAATGAGTAATGGGAAGTCATATATATACAGGTTTTTACTCTAAAGATTATGTTTATTATTACCTAACATTGTATAATATCAATTTCCTTACTTCAGGAGCAGATACAATACCTTGTTCAAAATATCATGTATTATATTTTCTAACCAAATGTATAATTTATATTTTAGGGCATGATTATAAAGTGTAGTATTATTAGTTATAATTCATTTTACTTGGTCCTTTTAAATTCTGACATATAATTAATATTATGGTATTCGATCATTTCTATAAGATTAAGATTTTCTTTCTTTTATCCTTCTTAATTATTTCCTACATAATTCTGGCCTCATCAAACAGAATGGATTTGATATGATATTGGAAAAATTTTGTAGTTCTGTAGCTAAACTAAGAAAAGAACAAGGACATTGATTGGAGTTGTAAATAGAATTTAGCTGTTGACTGTTCGTTATGAAAAAGCTTTGTTGTAGTTAGTTATTTTTATAATAATGTTATATTTGATTTTTATTACTTTAAAATGTTTGTAAAACCATTGCTATGCAGGCATATAGTCATTAATTTTCCATTTATTGCCTCTAAATTGCAAAATTTAAGAGGAATTAATTTTTCTAGATAATAAAGAGAAATAATACTATTTATGTATTATATGTCTCCCTATTATTTTATGTTTCATAGTAATATGTATGAGATAACATTACTAATATTATTAAAATTATAATGACATTTAAATAAAACAATATTTTACTCTCTAAAACCTATTATGCATATAACTCACAAAGTTAATTTCCTATTGTTCTTCATATATGCCACATTTAAACAATAGAATGTTGTATGTTCGTGTATGTATGTACATGAGTGAGTGTGTATGCGTGAATTATCTATTTTTTATATCTCTAATAAATTAAGAAATCATGTCAGGTGTGTTGATTTTACTTGTTTAATATAACAATAGGCCTAGAATCCCGGTATCATGGTAGTAAAGCTAGTTTATCATCACTAATGAAATAAAAATTGTATTTTTTTTTAACATAGCCTTAAGAAGATAAAAGAGATAAAACTAATTTTAAAAATAATTGAATATGTCATAGTATACACAATTAAATATGTAAGTAAAAAATATTTTATTTATTGTTTTTCAAATTCTTATAAAAGATAAATGATAGTTTAAGGGAAATAACAATAAAAATAGGGAAAATAATAACAAGATAATAGCAATGTGTTTCTTTTTTAACATATGTGGAAATAAAATGTATGACAACAAAGGAAAGAGTCTTGGAGTGGGAAAAAAGGAGTTTACTCTGTAAAGTTTTTATAACATATGTGAAATAGTAGAAAAATACTTAGAGATTGACTATGACATTATAAAAATATATTCAATACTCACTTAATATAAATATTTCCTAAAGCATTGCTAAAAAAGAAAGTAAAAGTTAAACTAAATTTTAAAAAGGAGATAAAATTGAAACAAAAAGAATAATATAAAAGTAAATAGAAAATAAGAAAAGAGTCAACACAGACAAGACCAATGGGAAACAAAACTAGATGGAAGATTTAAACTCAATGATATCATATATCACTTCAATATGAAAAGATTAATAAGCCCAATTAAAAATCTGTGAATATTGATTTGAATGAAAATACAGACTAAAACTATATTTTCAGGAATTATTTCTATAGTTGGTTATTAAAGAAGTTTTTTTAGAGTACCAGTAAAAGATATTTCCTCTCACTATTCCTTTCAACAAGGTAGTAGAAGTTCTAGCTAATGCAGTAAGATATGAAAAGGAAATTAAAAGGCTGTCATCATTTGCAGATTATATGATCATTATAACAAGATTGCGGGATACAAGGTTAAAATACAAAAGTTGATTGCTTTTCCAGATACCAGCAACGAGCAAATAGAATTTGAAGTTAAAAACACAATACTATTTACATTGGCACCGAAAAACAAAAATAATGAGATATAAATCTAATAAAATATGTACAATATAGAGAAAGCTACAAAATTTTGCTGAACAAAATCAAAGATCTAAATAATTGAAGAGACATTCCATGTTCATGGATGGAAGACAATACTGTCAAGATGTTCGTTCTTCCTAAGTTGATGCATAGATTCAATGAAATCTCAATCAAAATTCAGAAAGTTATTTTGAAAATATCAACAAATTGACACTAACATATATAGAGAGGCAAAAGGCCCAGAGGAGCCAACACGATATTGGAGAAGAAAAAATTTGGAGGACTGATACTACCCAACTTCGAGATGTCCTACAAAGCTATGACAATCAAGATAGTGTATATCATACTGTCTTGGTGAAAGATTAGGCAACTATATCAGTGGAAGAGAATAGAGAGCCCCAAAATAGACCCACATAAATGATCTTTGACAAAGGAACAAATGAAATACAATAGAACAAAGTCTTTTCAACAAACAGTTCTGGAACAAGTGAATATACACAAGCAAAAAATTGAATCTAGACACAGACCTTACACTCTTTACAACAATTAACTCCAAATAGATCACCGACCTAAACATAAAATGCAAAGCTACAAAACTTCGAGAAGATAATGTAGGAGAAAAGCTAGATGACCTATGGTATAGCAATGACTTTTTAGATACAACACTAAAGGCACAATTTATGAAAGAATCAATATACTGGATATCATTCAAAACAAAACAAAACAAACAGAAAAACCTTCTGCTCTGTAAAAGACAATATCGGAGTTTGAGAAGACAAGACACAGAGTGGAAGAAAATATTTGCAAAAGATATATGTGACAAAGAAAGGTTATCAAAAATATACAACAAAAGAAAAATAAAAACAACTTACAATTCAACAATAAGAATATGAACAATCCAATTAAAAAATAAATAAAAAATCTTAACAGGCACCTTATCAAAAACAGAAATATACAAATAATAAATAAGCATATGAAAAGATGCTCGATAGAATATATCATCTGGGAAATGCAAATTAAAATAATAATGAGATACCACTACCACCTATTAAAATGGCCCAAATCTGGAACACTGGCAATGCTCAATGCTTGCAAGGATGCAGAGTAACAGGAACTCTCATTCATTGCTACTGGGAATGCAAAATGAGCACAGATACTTTGGAAGACAGTTTGATGGTTTCTTGCAAAACTAAACATATTCTTACCTATGATCCAGCAATTGTGCTCCTAGGTATTTAGTCAAAGGTGCTGAAAACTTACATGTACTCAAAAAACTTTATGTGGATGTTTATAGCAGCTTTATTCATAATTGCCAAAATCTGGAAATAACAAAGCCAATTTGAAAGGCTGGGTACTGTATGTTTCCAACTATATAAAATTTTGGAAAAGGCAAGATTATAGAGGTGGTAAAAGGATCAACATGCCAAAGGTCAGGAGTAAAAGGGAGATGAACAGTTAGAACACAAAGAATTTTTTAGGACAGAAAAAGTATTCTGTATAATACTATAATTATGGATACATGTCATTATACATTTGTCCAAATTAATAAAATGTACAACATCAAGAGTGAATCATAATGTAAATTGTGGACTTTTGGTGATTATGAGGCATAGATGTAGTTTCATCAATTGTAACAAATATATCACTCTGCTGGGGGGATATTGATAGTCGGGGAGTCAATGCATGTGTGGGGGCAAACAGTTTATGAGAAATCTATGTAACTGCACCCAAATTTTTAGAAACTTAAAACTACTTTAAAACTTATTGTAATAAAAATCAAGAAAGAAAGAAAGAGAGAAAGAAAGCCAAAACTCTATGCTATTAACAAAAAGAAAACAAAATAAAACAAAAAAATCTCTTTTTAATTATTTTTACACAGAATACCTCAGCTTCAAAACACATAAAGCTAAAAAAAAAAATTGAACTGAATGAAGATGTAAACTCAATTATAGTTACACATTTCACTAATAACTGTAAAAACGACATTGTAGAAATTTAAAACTGCTGCTCACTATCTTACCAATATAATAAAAAATTGTTTTCAAAATTTTTAAAAATGAAATCCAAAAAATATGTAAATAAAAAATATATCATGACCGAACGGATTCTGGTTCAGAAATGCAAGTTTGATTTAATATTCATAGATGTATATAATTCTTCATGTTTATATTTCTAAAAGAATCTGTGATCAATTTATATGAAGAAAGCATTTTAAAAAATGAAACTTCTATTTATGCTTACAAATTCTTTGTAGTTTGGGAATACTTAAATACTCCCTCAACTTTAAAAGAAAAAGGTATTTACAAATGAAAACAAAAAACTCTAAAGTTAACATCATGCTTAATGGCAAAAACTAAATGTTTACCTCTTAATTAGGAACATATAAAATCCGTCTGCTCTAAACACTACTGTTCACCATTACGCAGGAGCTTCCTGTCATTGCAATAAGACAATAAAAGTTATCTAAAATTTGAAGAGAAAAGAATAAAACTCTCTTTACCCACATAAATTTCTCTTTATCATCTGTGCAGACAAACTGAAACTACAAAAATATTGAGTGAATTAAGCAAATTCACAAAATAAAAATTTACTCTCATTATTAAAATATTTTGAGTTGTCAATAAAAATTAAAATTTCCAATACATTATTATTTTCAACAGTGCTAAAATATGAAGCACTAGGGAAATATTTTCAGAAGATGCACACCGTATAATAAAAACTGCAACTTTAATGTAACACATAAAAGAACATCTAAATAATCGAGATGGTATACTTTCTTCATATGTGAGAAAACACAGTATTGTTAAAATATCAATTCTCCCAAGATTAATCTTGAGATTCAGTGAAATCCCAATCAAAATGCTACTATCATTAATTATGAAAATTGACAAGCTAATACTAAACTTCACATGGAATTTTAGAACCTAAATGGAAATTCAAAGAGCCTAAAAGAGCCAGAACTGCTTGAAAGAGAAGAACAAAATTGTAAATTATATACTACTAGATTTCAAGAGTTACTATAAACTATAATAATTAAGATCATGAAATATGGGCATTAAGGTGGGAATCAAGATCAATATAATAGATTAGAAAGAGTTTTGAAATAGGCCCACAATTATATGTGTAATTGATTTTGACAAAGATGCTAATACAAATAAATGAGGAAAGATATATTTTTCAACAGATAGTACTGGAACAATTGGGTAGCCACATTGAAAAAAATCCTTGATCCTCACCACATTCTATATAAACAGTTAATGTGAAATGAATCTTAGTTCAAAAATGAAAAGTTAAAACTATAGTATTTAAAAACAAAATGTAGGAGAAAATCTTAGGGACTGAATTTGTAAAATATTTTTTAATGAAGTAAATTATAAAAGAAAAAATCAGTAAGTCATGCTTAAACAAAATTAAAACTTTTATTTCTTCAAAAGACACTGTTACAATAATGAAAAGAGAATCCAGAGTCTGCAAGAAGATATTTGTAAAACAAGTATCCAATAGAGGGCTGTTATCTATAATAATGTTGTTCAATAAAACTATCTACATTGATCAAAATTTTTTATGATGGTGCATTCCAAAACGATATTCATTAATTGCATGTAGTTATTGAATACTTGAAACATAGCAGTTGCAATTTAGAAACTAAATTTTAAATTGTATTTAATTTCAACTAGAATAAATTTAAATAAATTTGTATATAAATTTCCACATTAGCCTTATCTGTAATAGTTAAAAGTTGCATGCAACTCAAATGCCCATCCACAAGTGAATGGATAAACTAATTGTAGTATATTCATGCAATGGATTAATATTTATTTGGACAGTAATTACTGTATAGAATAGCATGGATCTAGAATATATAAAGAACACTTATAACTCCATAGTAAGAAGATAGCTTAATTTTAAACCTGAGCAAAATATTTGGATAGATACTGTATCAAAGAAGATGGCAAATAAGCACATAAAAAGATGTTAAATCTTATTAATAATTAGGGAAATTAAAATTAAAACCACAATGAAAAACCATTATGAACCTACCAGAATGGTTAAAATTATAAAGCCTTATAATTCCATGCGTTGTTAAAGATGTACAATAATTCAAACTCATACACAGCTGATGAAAATTAAACAATACTTTGAAAATATTTTGGAAGTTTCTTTTAAAAATTAAATATATGATGAGATTGGATTAAACATGGCGGAGTGAGAGACATCCTCGGATCTCTCCCCTTGAAACAACAATAAACTGAACATCTAAAACTCAACAAAAAACACCCTAACTGCACACCAGCGTGTCTGAGCATGAGATCTATGCATAAGAGCTATCACAGGTCAGAACCCCGGTGTCAGGAAGTAGACTGGGAGAAGCAAAGAAACTGCCTCTAGGAAGAGGGGAAGGAGAGAAGATAAGGCGAGTTCTCTGAATAGCCCTGCCTGGGAATGCTGTGAGCTCCACGTGGCCAGCAGCAGTGCCCAGTCATCATGGCAGAAGGCAGAGAAACAGGGATGGCAGAAAAGCAGGAACTGCAGAAAAACAACAGTTGATTTTTACCAACCATGGTTGCAAAACCAAGGCTGAGCCACAGCCCCAAACATCTAACCCAGAGATCCCCTCCTCCCATACCCTCTGAGACTGAACACCACGGAGCCCCAGGAGAATCTGAGCAAATGCTACCAAAACTGTTGCTAACACTTACAGGGACTTAAACTGAGAATAGCAAATGTGATTAAATATCTCTACAAGAAAATAAAACAGATATTTAGGCTTTATATAAAGCAGAGATCCAAGAGGCTTAGATGCCACCTACTGGAAACAAACAAACAAAAAAACAAAAACAAACAAACAAAAAACACCTTTGCAACAGGCTAAGGACCATTATATAATAAATCTTCTTTCTGGAAAAAAAAAAAAGAAAAGAAAAGAAAAACAGAATATACTTCCATTAGTGTCCAGGCAGAGAAATAGTCCATTAAACTCCATGAACGACTAAGGTGACAAGGCATTTCAGAAAGAAAGAGAAAAATCTCCAGAAAATAAGCTTACAGACATAGAAATATGTGACTTAAATGACAGAGAATTCAGGATGGTACTTCTGAAATGACTCAGTGAGATCTGAAACAAATCATAACAATTTCAGGAACTGAAAAAACAATTAGATGAGCAGAATGAGTCCTTTAGCAAAGAAGTTGAAACCCTCAAAAAGAACCGAATAGACCTTCTGTAGATAAAGAACACACTGCAAGAGTTGAAAAATAAAATAACAAGCTTGGGAAATATAGTCGACCAAATGGAGGAAAGGATCAGTGATATCGAAGACAGAAATCTAGAAATAAATCGGAAGGAAGAAGAGAGATACTGAAGAATGAAAAATAATGAAAGAGAAATACAAGAAATAACTGATACCATTAGGAGAGAAAACATAAGAATAATGGGAATTTTTGAAGGGAGAGAAAAGGAGCAGGGATTAGAAAGCATTTTCAGACAAATAGGTGATGAGAATTTTACAAGTCTAAGGAATGAGCTGGAGTTGGAATTCAAGAAGTCAATAGAACACCCAATTATCTCAACTCAAAATTGCCTTCACCAAGACACATTGCATTAAAATTATGAAAAATCAACGAAAAAGACAGAATTCTCAGGGCAGCCAGGGAAAAGAAGATGGTAACCTATGAAGGAAAACCCATTAGATTATCATCGGACTTCTCTGCACAAACCTTACAAGCCAGCAAGGAATGGAAGCAAATATTCAAACTATTAAATGAAAGGAACTACAAGCCAAGAATAATGTATCTAGCTAAGCTATCCTTTAGATATGAAGGAGAGTTAAAGACCTTTCCAGACATATAAAAATTGAGGGAATTTTCCACTACGAGTCCTGCACTACAGGAAATACTGAAAGGGGTCAGCTCACCTAAAACAAAATGACAAAAAGAAAATACATAATTAGGAGTAAGATGACTAGCAGGCTGATAAAAGCAGAGGAATGCAATCTTAATAGGAATAGGGCATTGCAAGTTTAAAATAAGAAGAGATTTGCTATAGCAAGATACTAAAGAACATTCAGCATACATAGGGACAAATTGAGACAATGACTGAAAAGAAGAAGATTCAAAGTTCCAAATTTGTAAAAGGAAATGGAGATAAGGAATGAGAAGAAGAAAAGGGACGACAGAATATATAACTATCTTTTACATATTCGTAATGGGAACCACATGCCAAAGATTCACAACCAAAGTATATAACATGAAACAAGAAGGACCAGAAGGAAGACCCACAAAAGCCAACCAAAATAAAGAAAACAGAAACACAAGGACAAGGAAACAATGGAATCACCAAGCTATCAGAAAGCAAAATATAAAATGGCTATAAAATGACCTCAGATTTCAATAATCACCCTAAATGTAAATGGATTGAACTCATCAATAAAAAGGCACAGAGTTGCAGATTGGATCAAAAAACAAAACCTAACCATATGCTGCCTAGGAGACACATCTCAGCTCCAAAGATAAATATAGACTCAAAGTGAAAGGTAGAAAATGATATTTCAAGCAAAGAGCATTCAGAGAAAAACAGGAGTAGTGGTACAAATATCGGATGAAATGGCCTTCAGAATCAAAAAAGTAAAGAAATAAACTGAGGGACACCTCATAATGATAAAGGGAATCATGCACCAAGAAGACATAACACTTATAAATGTCTATGCTCCCAATCAGTGAGCCCCCAAATATGTAAATCGATTACTAACAGAATTAAAGAGAGAAACAGACCAAAACACTATCATGGTAGGGGACCTAAATACCCCACTGTTGGATATGGACAAATAATCTAAACAGAAAATCAACAAGGAAATAACATTTTAAAATGACACATTAGATCAACTGGACATAATTGACATTTACAGAGCCTTTCATCCCAAAACAGCAGCTTATTCATTCTTCTCCAGTGCACATGGAACATTCTCAAGGATTGACCAGATACTGAGACACAGAGATAGCCTCAACAAATATAAGAGTGTTGAAATAAGATCAACAATATTCTCTGATCATAATGATTTGAAGCTAGAGATCAACTGTCAAAAGAAATCAAGAACCACAAATACATGGAGATTTAATAACATGCTACTGAAGAATAACAGAGTCAGAGAAGAAATAAAAAGAGAGATCTAGCGATACATAGAAACGAATGATAATGATAGTGTAAGATATCAAAACTTTTGGGACATGGCAAAAGCGGTAATAAGAGGAAAGTTCATATAATTACAGGCCTATCTCATGAAACAAGAACAAGCCCAAATAAACAACCTAACGCTTCATTTTAAAAGAACTAGAAAAGGAAGAACAAATGAGGCCTAAATTCAGCAAAAGCAAAGAAATTATCAAAATTCAAGTAGAAATAAAGGAAATTGAAAACAAATAAGCCAAAAACAATAGAAAAAATAAATGCAACAAAGAGCTGGTTCTTTGAGAAGGGTAATAAAATTGACAAACCTCTGGTTAGACTCACTAAAGAAAAAAGGAGAAAGAATACAAATAAAATTAAGGATGAAAGGGGGGAAATTATGACAAACACTGCAGAAATACAAAGGATCATGCTAGAATACGACGAAAAAGTATATAACATCAAATTTAATAACCTAGAAGAAATGGACCAGTACTTAGAAATATACAACCTTCCTAGACTGAATCAAGAACTGGAAAATCTAAATAGACTGATCAGCAGTATGGAAATTGAAACAATCATCAAAAACCTACCAAAAAGTAAAAGTCCAGGACCAGATGGCTTCACCAGTGAATTCTACCAAACACTCGAAGAAGATTTAATACCTATTCTCCTCAAACTCTTCCAAAAAATCGAAGAGGAGGCAATACTTCCTACCTAACTCATTTTATGAGGCCAATATCACCCTGATACCAAAACCTGGTAAAGATAACACAAAAAAAGAAAACTACAGACCAATATCTCTCATGAACACAGATGCAAAAATCCTAAATAAGATACTAGTGAACTGAATACAG
>NW_006432669.1:5476092-5487263 GCF_000325575.1 Pteropus alecto
GTAGAACCTAGTGAGTGCAATCAGTTAAGAGAAAGATATTAGAGGCATCCAAATAGGAAATGAAGAAGTTAAACTGTCACTATTTGTGGATGACAGTATTCTCTATATAGAAAACCTTAAAGACTCCACAAGAACACTACTAGAAACAATAAGCAAATACAGTAAAGTCTCTGGATACAAAATCAACGTTCAAAAATCCATAGCGGTCCTGTACTCTAATAATGAAGTGTCAGAAGAAGAAGTGAAAAAATAATTCCTTTTTCAATTGCAACAAAAAGAACAAAATACCTAGGAATAAATCTAATGAAACATGTGAAGGACCTATATAATGAAAACTATAAAACACTATTAAAAGATATGGAAGAAGATACAAAGAAATTGAAAGATATTCCGTGTTCTTGGATTGGAAGAATCAACATAGTTAAAATGACCTTATCACCTAAAGTATTATACAGATTTAATGCAATCCCCATCAAAATCCCATTTAAAAAAAAAAAAATAGAACAAAAAATCATCAGATTTGTATGGAAGCACAAAAGACACTGAATTGCCAAAGCCATCCTGAGAAAAAAGAATGAGGCTGGAGGCATCACTCTACCCAGCTTCAAATTATACTATAAAGCAACAGTAATCGAAACGACATGGTACTGGCAGAAAAATAGACACGTGGACCAGTGTAACAGAATCAAGAATACAGAAATAAAGCCATATTTATATGGGCAAATAATTTTCAGCAAAAACGCCAAAAACATACAGTGGAGAAAGGAAAACCTCTTCAATAAGTGATGGTGGGAAAACTGGAAAGCCACCTGGAAACTAGACTGTTGTCTATCACTGCACAACAAAATTAACTCAAAATGGATTAAAGGCCTGAATATAAGACCTGAAACAATAAAATGCATGCAAGAAAACATAGGAATGAAACTCAGGGACCTTGGACTTAAAGAGGATTTTATGAATTTGACCTTAAAGGCAAAAATAGTAAAATCAAAAATAAATGAATGGTACTTCATCAAACTAAAAAGCTTCTGCTGAGCAAAAGAAACTGTCAACAAGGTAAAAAGACAACCATTCGAATGGGAAAGTATATTTTCAAGCAACACTTCCTATAAGGCCTAATATCCAAAATATATAAAGAACTCATTCAACTCAATAACAACAAAAAATCAAACAATATAATCAAAAAATAGGCAGAGGATCTGAACAGACATTTTTCCCTAGAGGACATACAAATGGCCAACAAATATATGAAAAGATGCATAACATCGCTAGCTATTAGGGAAATGCAAATCAAAACCACAATGAGATACCATATCATACCTGTTAGAATGGCTATAATCAACAGGACAAGTAGGAACCCTCATACTCTGCTGGTGGAACTGCGAATTGGTATAGCCACTGTGGAAAAAGTATGGAGTTTCCTCAAAAAACTAAGAATTGTTCTACCATATGATCCTGTAACCCCTCTACTGGGTATTTACTCCAAAGTCTTGAAAACTTATATCCGAAAAGATATTTGCACTGATGTTCATAGCAGTATTATTCACAGTGGCCAGGACATGGAAGCAACCGGAATGTCCTACAATAGATGATTGACTAAAGAAGCTGTGGTACATACATACAATGGAATATTATTCAGCCATAAGAAGAGATGAAATACTGCCATTTGCAACAACATGAATGAACCCTGAAATAATCACACTAAGCAAAATAAGCTAGGCAGAAAAGGTTGAAAGTCACATGATATCACTTATACGTGGGATATAAACTTAAAGGCAACAAATGAACAGGACAAAGAGAGACTCGTGAACATGGACAATGTTCTAGTGGTTACCCAAGGTAGGGCGGAGGGGGAAAAAGAAATAAAATGTTGAATAAATAAATAAATGAAATGTAAAAAAAAAAAAAAAAAATTAAACATATGACTGCCATAAAGTTCAGCTATTGCATTCCTAGGTATTTATCCATAAGAAATAAAAGCATAAGTTCGCACAAAGATTTGTATATAAATTTTCACATCAGCCTTATTTATAATAGTCAAAAGTTGCATTCAACTCATATGCCCATCAAGGGGTAAATAAACTAATTGTGGTATATTCATGCAATGAATTAATACTATTAGTAGTAGCAAACATTTGCTACTAGTAGTAGTAAACATTTGACTTGTTTTTGTTGATTTTATACAATATGTACAGATATTAAAATAATTATATTGAATGAAATAATTTAGTCAACAAAGAGAACATACCATATGGTTCTATTTATTTAAGTTTCTAGAAAATGCAACCTGACCTAGTCTAGCATAAAACAGAGCAATGGTTTCTTTGGTATGAGAGGGTTGACATAGTGATGGATTACAAATGGACATGAGAATATTTGAAGGGTTAATGAGTATATTCTCTATCTTAATGTCAGGCTGGTTTCTCAGAGATATAGATAAACACTATATATGTCAGAATTCCTCAAGTTGTACATTTTACCTATATGCACATAAATTATGTCAACAAAACTGTAAAAAATGCCTTACACTTTAATAAGAAAAATAAGTAAATAGAAACAATACAACAAAGCAATGAAAATAAATTACGAAATTTGAACTCAAAATTTCATTTTAATTCTGCTAACTATATCCCTTTCTCTGTCTTCCCATTTTCAGTCAATGTAACCATAATTTCTCTAAATTTCATAGGTTATTTTCTACATGTCTTTGTTGATGCTTCTCTTTTACTCATTGTTTCATCAGCAAATCTCCTTAGATCTAACTTCTCAGTGTATTCAGAATTTAACTATATCTCACCACCGCTAGTACTAATATCTAAATACATATCCTTAGTGTTTCCTGTCTGGGCTACATAAATAGCCACCAAATTGCTTGCCCTATTTTTACTCTTGACCACCTATGATTAATTTTCTACATAGGAGAGCAATCTTTAAAAAATATTAGACCATTTCACATACCTTCAGCTTAAATCTTTCTCAAATTTTTCCTTTAAACTAAAAATAGATATCTTCACATGGCCAATAATATCCTAATGTTTGGCCTCTACCCATACCTCCCATATCAATTATAAACACTTATTCTTTGACTTTTAAGTCTATTTACAAAGAACTTCCTTCAGATCTTCAAATATATCAAACTATTCCTGCATCAGAGCTATTGCTTCAGTTATTCTCTCTGTCTGGAATGTTCTCACTTCATATTCCTCATAGACTGCTCCTTCTTTTATTCAGAGTGACACATGTGGTCTCCTCAGTAAAGTCTCTCCTGACCATTTACCCTTAGTACTCTCTATCATTTTATCTTCTTTATTTTCTATTAGCACTTACTACTCTCTCAAAATACACAATTTAGTTTTTTATTAATATGGCTCACTGTAATATATATTTTATTAAAATGTTAAACGCATTTGAAGTAAGAACAGACAAATAGTGCAACTGAAAAGAACAGATAATCCAGAAATAGGCACATCTAAACGGTCATTCAACACATGAGGGAGTTTAACGGAGTTTCAAATTAAAACCACAATTTGATATCATTACTTCCACTGGAGGTGGTTAAAAAGAAAAACAAAAATAAAAACAAAACTGTATACAGTAAGTTTTACAAGTATATGAAACCAATTACAAAGTCATACACTCTCAGTTGATACATAGAATGTTTCAATCATTTTGAAAACTACTCAACAGTTTTCTACTGGAACTGAACAAATATATAACTTTGACCATCAATTTCATGTCTACATATATATTGAAAAGTTATGTGCACATATGTTCATCAAAGATATTAAGGAAGAATCATTTCCGGGCAAGATGGCAGGGTAGGTCAACATCGTGTTTGCCTCCTCTCACAACCATGTCATAATTACAACTAAACTACAGAACAACCATCATTGAAAATCGCTTGAAGTCTAGCTAAACAGAAATCCCACAACTAAAAGACACCTCAGAAGAAGACACCTCAACACTAGTGGGAAGGGTGGAGATGCAAAGGGGCTGGTCCCACACCTGCATGGTGTGGCAGTTAAAAATCAGGAGGCATAACTTGGCTATAGAGGTTCCGCCAGAGAACCGATGGGTCCCAGCCCCATATCAGGATCCCCGGCCCAGGGTTCCAGTGCTAGGAGGAGATATCCCCACAACTTCTGGCTGTGAAAACCAGCTGAGATAGTTGCTGGGTGGGGCAAAGGGCGATGGGGATCCCATGCATGGACTTTCTCGCTGACAGACTCCTTCACTCTGGGCTCTGATACTGGGGCAGCTGCTCAAAGGGTGCCAAGGACATATGGGGAGGAACTGAGTTGTCTAGCTTCAGGGCAAGTGCTGGAGGGGCAGCTTTATCACAGACAGAAGTGCTGGCAGAGGCCACTATTCCTGTCTTGGGCCAATCCCCCAACCAGCCTGCAAGTGCAGGTGGCCACCATATCTGAATTTCCATCATCCTGGCTACGATTGGTTGCTCTGCCCTGGTGATTCCCTAGGACCCTATCCTGTTCAACTTTCAGGCACCCCTAAGCCACTTCCAATGGATTTTCCATACAAATGGCCTGTCTTTCATCATGCTGTGGATTTTGCTAAAATCTCTCGAAGCTTCACAAAACTCAAATAAACAGCATTTGGCCTCAGCATGCCTCGTATGTCTTACTGAGTAGCCTTAAGCAGCCAGCCTTAGTTCGCAGCTTGGCCCCTTGGGAAACCTCCAAGCCCAGAGTGGCCGACGATTATCTGTGAATTGCTTAGAGGCTCATGCCAGGTGGCCCTGGGCAGGGCACAGCAGGCTGTAGTTTAACTTGCCCTGTGGCATGGCCCCTACCAAGAGACTCGAGGGACAACATACTCAGTGGCCAACTTTGAACTGAGCCAAAGAACCACCTAGGACCTCATCCAAGGATGACACACACAAAGGGCAGATTAGGCAGGCACCAGAACCCAGCTAAAGTGAATCCTACTCTGTAGGGTGAGCACCTGTATAACAGCTCCTCTACTGGAGTCACTAGCCAGTCCTCAAGAAACAATTAGCCTGAGGGTCAGTCCCTACCGCTGGTGTGCAAACAGCAACTAAATCTCAACTACAGTAGGAGAGCACATACAATCCATACAAAGAAGACACTTAGAGAATCTGGTTCAGGTGACAAGGGAGACAGCACCACTGGGCCCATAGGACACCTACTTTATAAGGCCACTCTATTAAGACTGGGAGACATAGCAGCTATACCTAATATATAGAAATAAACACAGGGAGGCAGCCAAAATGGAGAGACAAAGAAACATGTCCTAAATGAAAGAACAGAATGAAGCTCCAGAAAAACAACTAAACAAAATGCAGACAAGGAATCTACCAGATGCAGAGTTCAAAACACTGGTTATAAGGATGCTTAATGAACTTAGGGGAAGAGTAGATGATTTCAGTGAGAACTTTAACAAAGAGATAGAAAACATAAAAAATGGAGATAGAAACTGTTAAAACATCAGAAGAAATGAAAAATACAGTAGGAATCAACATTAGAATAGATGAAACAGAGGATCAAATCAGCAATTTAGAAGATAAGGTAGCACAAAACACCCAATCAGAACAGCAACAAGAATAAAGAATCCAAAACACTGAGGATAGTTTAAGGGGCCTCTGAGACAACATTGGGCATACAAACATTTGCATTATAGTGGTACCAGAAAGAGAAGGGAGAGAGCAAGGGATTGAAATCTATTTGAAGACTAATGAGAGAAAATATCCCCAACCTGGCAAAGGAAATAGACATACAAGCCCAGGAAGCACGGAATCACAAACAAGATGAACCCAAAAGAAGCCCCCACCAAGACACATCATAATTAAAATGCCAAAGTCAAAGACAAAGAGAGAATATTAAAAGTAATAAGAAAAAAGAAGTTAATTACCTATAAGAGAGCTCCTATAAGACTGTCAGCTGATTTTTCAGCAGAAACATTGCAGGCCAGAAGTGATTGGCACAAAATAGTCAAAGTCAAAAAGGTGAAAAGCAAGAACCTACAACCAAGATTATTCTACCCAGCATTGCTATCATTAGAAGAGAAGAACAGATAAAGAGTTTTCCGGTTAAGAAAAAGCTAAAGGAGTTCATCACCACCAAAGTTGTATTATAAAAAAAAGTTAAAGAGACTTCTCAAAGAAGAAGATAAAAAGATAAAAAATATGAAAAATAAAGTGACAATACATATCAATAATTAAATGTAACTAAATCTAATGCTTCAATCAAAAGACAGGGGGGTCTAAATGGATAAGTAAACAAGACTCCTACATATGCTGCCTACAAGAAATTCACTTTAGATAGAAAGACACACACAGACTGAAAATAAAGGGATGGAAAATTATATTTCATAAAAATGGAAATAAAAAAATTGTTGTAGCAGTAGTTATATCAGACAAAATCGACTTTAAAACAAAAACTATAACAAGAGACAAAGAAGGACCCAGCAAATTCCATTCCTGGGTATTTATTTGAAGAAAGCCAAAATACTACTTTGAAGGAACATGTGCATTCATACGTTCATTGCAGCATTATTTACAATAGCCAAGATATGGAGGTAACCTGGGTGTACATCAATGAATTTGCTGGGTCCTTCTGTAAAAGAGAAAAGAATTAAGAAGTACAAATTGGCAGTTACAAAATAGTTGTGGGGCTGTAAAATATAGCATCAGGAATATAGTTAATAATATTGTAATACTGTGTATTGTGTCCAATGGGTACTAGATTATCGGAGTCATTACTTTGTAAGTTACATAACTGTCTAATCACTATGCTGTACACCTAAAGCTAATGCCAACTGTAATTGAAAAATAAAAATTACCAAAAAAAGATATAAAGAAAAATATACATAGCAACACTATTTTAAAAAACCAAAAGCTATAAAAAAAAACATATCTTCATTAGCTACTGAATGAAAAATTTCATTTTAGTATATAAATAAAGTGAAATACAATACAGAAGTAAAAATGAGTCAACTACAACCAAACCTCAAAACATGGATAAATTTCACACACAAAAAAATATTGAGACAAAGATGGTGAACATGCTCTATACTATTATTTATAAATTTCAAAGACAGTTATATTATTCTACAGTGTTATAAGTTAGGAGATTGGGTTAGTTAGGAAGTTGATTAGTGTTGACAGTATTATGAGAGAGGCATCTGAGGTGCTAGTATTGTTATATGTTTTGAATTTGGCAAGTTTACTTCATGAAAATTTGGTGCATTTATTTTATAAACTGTCATCTAGGTTATACTATTTATAAATAATAACTACAAGAGTATAAATAATCTCAAAATACATTTAAGATTTTCTCTGGAAATTTTATATTACAAAAGTCTGATTAAACATTTTAGATTTACTTCTGTGAATATATGTTATGTTATAAATTTATAGTTTGATTTTAAAACATAAAATATATTATAATTATGTTACCTATAAATATTTCTCATCCACAAATTATTTGTGCCAGGATTCCTTTAAATGTAGATCCATCTTTCATAAAATATTATTTGATTGTTAAAAAGTGTAATTACCTGGAAATATATCTTTAATGGAAATATATTTCTTTTCTTATTTGCATCTGTTTTACTATTTGCCTTTCTGTTAACTCCCTTATTTCATAGGCTCTTATATTTGCCCATTTAAAATTTTTATTTTGGTAGAAAAACATGGTTTCTCAAAATAATTCTTAAACATTAAATTCTGATGACCATATCATGAAACATCTTAAGAATGTTTTGTCTATAACATCCCAGAATAGTGACTGGTAGAAGATTGACTGCATATAATTATAATTATTGTTTATTTAATAAACTCCATAAACAGAAGTAAAATTTATGAATGTAGTTTGACTTAAATTATTGATAAAGTAACCAAATAGCTAATAGAATAAATGTTATAGTAATAATAATATTCTTCCTCCATATAATTAAATCTGAAAAAAAGTTATAATAAGAGAATAATTAAGGAAACTTGGAGATGGTTTTCTCCTTTTCATTTAGTTACAAATTATAGCTTTGTAACTCAGAATAACCTCAAAATGACCACTTGGACATAAGAATTATACAACCACATGTAAAGAAAATATCCATATTGTCTTATTAAAGACATTACATCCATACTATACAATGATATTTATTGGTGTCATTTTCATAGTAGATATCATCATGACTTAAAGCACAGAACATAAAATTTTCTTAGTCTTTTCTTTTGCTTTTAATGAAAAGTATGCTTTTTTTCTTTTTTTTTTTAAATACATGCTATGATAAGCTGGCAATAATAATTGGCACTAATTACAGGTAAACTTCGGCAAATTCCAAAACTGGTAAATAAGAAAGCAACATTTAAGATAAAGCTGATGGGAAGAAATAGTTATAGTTTATTGGAACCAAGATCATTCATTTCCAGACTGAAATAAATGAATAAGAACGTGTACTTAGAAGAAATTGTGTCAGTTTGTCATTTTTAATTAGTCTTTTCTTGAATGCTTTGTACCAGATCAATGAAAAATAAGCCTTCACTTGAAACTCCATTGCGAAATTCTAAAGGTTCTTATTCTCAATGATTTTTCTAGATTGTAAGTTTTATTATAATTTTTCTTTCATGATTTTATCATTATAACTAGTGAAGTTATATTTTAACTTTTCTTCCATACTTTAGTTCTTGCACCTTGATGTCAATATTGACATTAATTCCAGCTTTCTCTTCTTCTTATAAAGAGTATGTATAAGTTAGCTCTAGGTAATGTTTTATAAAATTGTAAAACGATGCATTCCTGAGACACAATTGCTTCAATCACAAGCACAATCTAAATTCTGGAGCGATCCCAAAGAGTAGCATGTAGGACAAGTGTGCTTTTGATTTGGTCCTGTAGAGAATGTCTTTGTTTGGTTGTGTATGCCTAGAAAGTTTCTATCATCAAAGCATTTTTGTAGAAGAGATAAAAATAGTGAGATCATTTTATTATTGCTTATTCATTTATCACGTGAAATTTCTTACATGATTTGAGCTCCCTATATACCATAAAGCAAGCACCAAGTTTAACTCTGGCTAAGAAACCCAAACTGAATATATTAGTGAACCCTATATTTCATCTGCAAGAGATGTTAATTTGAACTTACCCCTTAACCATTTATTAGCTATATTGTGCAGAAATGTTATAAAATTTTTTGTATTAAGATATACTGATAACAGAGTAGAGGGGTGAAAATGCATATCCTGAAAGTTTTGGAGGTAATAATGAGATAGGATTCTCAACAAACATAAAATGTATTTAAAATTAAAAAAAGTATTGTTCTGCTTCATATTAAATATGTATTAGTAAAGATATAAAATAATAAAAATGAATTTTTTTCCAAAAAACTATCAATACGTTTTTTCAATGAAGACCAGACAGTAAATACATTTGGCTTTATCAGCCACATGGTTTCTCATCATTATAGTGAGAAAGTAACTATAGTCAATATGTAATTGTATGAGCATGATTGTTTTCAATAAAACTTTTTTTTTTTTTTTTTTTACAAATTAATATGTTGTAGAACTAGCTCTTTGGTTATAATTTATTAACTCCTTTTCATGGAACTCTGATTTGTGCAGACTTAGAAATGGGCAAACAAAATTTATATTGAAAATGTCATTGCACTGGCAATATTATTTTCTGATACATAGTTGCACTTCTTCCCCTTTCCAATCCTACTCTCGAATTCAAAATCTATTCCACTATTAATATTTATTTAGAACTCTATTGCTAAATTTTCAGTTGGGAAATATAACAGAAATAGTAAAATTACTCAAGAACATAATTTTCACTTTTTACAATACTGTAGAATTATCAAATGTAACCTAAATTAATCCAAAATAGTCCAAGACTTACTCCACACACATTTTAAAAAATTAATATGAACACACTATAAAACACCTAGGGAGGCTTAAAGACTAGAAATGAACCCAGCTTGGAAACAGAGTCTACGGATTTAAAGCTCAGATTTCCCCTTACTACTGAAATCTTACAAATTACATTGGGTTAGTAATACCTATCTTACTTATCTTGTAGAATTTTTGCAAGAATAAAAGTTGATAATATATTTAGAATTGGTTTTTAAATTCTACAGTGTAACTATAAGGGGATATTATTATTGTTTCAATAATAACATTATTTATTTGGTTATATTGCTAGCATATTAGTGTTAGGAGTTATTTTATAAGATAAGCAATATGCAAGCTATTTCTTAAAGTTTATGATTAACATTATGGAGTGCATGGATTATCTCGGGAGATTATTTGTTATTGGAAAAGAAGATGTTAGTTCTATATATTGGGAGTTTATCTGTTGTTAAATAATGTTACAATCTTCTAAAATTAAAAGAGAAATAAAAATTATATTAACAAATGTAAGATTCACATAGGCAGTATAATTTGGCTTATAATGAAAAAATTTAAAATATATTATTGTTGTTCTATATGAGTTATCAAAAAGAGCATTCCTATAATCCTACATAAGTTATTGCAGTTGACTCAAAAAATCATATACAGCTGAGGAAGAATCTTGGTGGGGATGGACCAGGAAGTATCGTGCTCTGATGGACAGAGGCTTAGGGGAAAACTTCTTCCAGTTTGAAGCCTTAACCATTTTTTGTTTGTTTGTTTGAATCCTATACTTAAACCTAGCTCTAGTTTGCCAACTATCTGAATATAGATATAAAAGAAACAGCCAAAAAGAGTCATACTCAAGTAGAAAATATTGCCATTTTATTAGCTATCGGTCATGCCCATCGGAAGAAAAGGAGTGTGATTGTACCTGGGGACATGCATGTGAGACTAGGAGGTAGGTTATTAGTACCATTTCTCTTTTCATTTTATTTTTAAAACACTATCAAAATAAATATCTTTCTTTTTTTTAATATTACCTATTCTTCAGTGAGCTTAACTTTGAAAAATTTTTAGAAAAATTATCCAAAACATAGAAATAGGCAAAAAGTTGGGTGTTGTACTTATAATATTATATGGGGACTCAGACTCATCTAAAATTTTTCTAGGAAAATGCATTTCTTTGATGCACTATTTACTATGATTAAAACTCCCAGTCTTACATGTTAATTTATAGAATTTGTCAGATTTAAGTTTTGTCTTGCAGAAAAGACAACTTTAAATGTTAAAGATTGTTGTTCAG
>NW_006432669.1:5487323-5505759 GCF_000325575.1 Pteropus alecto
CTATCTATACTTAAGCCCTCAAATGCTCTTTGAATCTGTCTTAACATCTTTCCTTACTAATAATTGTGTTGAGTAAAACATTTGACAAATGGCATTTCATATTAGATAAATACCATGATTTTATCTGTAGAAACATAGTTTAGCTATTTTGATAGTTCAACCAAGGTGATAACATGGACTAACTTGACAAATTCAATAAAACTTTGCTCTTTGTCTAACTACTGTGAACCTCTTAAACAATTTATACTGGGTTACTGATAAAAGAAGCTAATACTATACTTAACACATAAGAATATGAAAATTTTAAATTTCTAATAAACTGTATTGACTCATATTTCCTAATTTTTACAGCAGTAATTGTTTCATATTTTATAAATTCAAAAATAATTTCCAAGACTCTTAGATGAAAGATAAAACTTTGAGTTAATATTATATTGGGTTAACTAATGGAAATCTATGATAGCTAAATAATTTCTAAGTAAAATGGAATACTACAATATTGATTACTAAACAAATATTAATTTTATAAACTTTTCCTTCTTAATTTTACATGCTATATTGTTGGATCATGTTAATTTCCATGTTAATTTTTGCTAGTATTAAATGATGAAGAAGAAATGGGTAGTTGTGGAAATTTACATCATTTGTATTTATGAGCTTTGCTTTCTGTTAAACCTGCATGTATGGCAGTCAGTTTGCAATTACCAACTTGTTTTCTAAGTGAATTACAAGTTAATTGATTTGCTACAATTTCAGTCTTTTGGATTAGTGTATGATAGGTAATGGAATAATTTATTTTTGTTCCTAGAAAAATCAGAATCATTTTGTCCTGAAATAAAGTGGAAATTCGTTCCAGAATTAAAAGAGTTTTATGAAAGACAAAATTTGGGTATATCTAGCAATTTATGGAGGAAAAGTTTTAAATTTTGAAAACTATGCTTTACAAAACATTCAGGTCAGCTAAAAGTAATAGCAGACTATGTTTACATACCTCAGAAATCAAAGAAAACAAAATTACAAGCTCTCAATCTAGTTCCTTAATCTAGTTCTTATGTTCACAAGAAAACCTAGATTCACTAGGCTACATCAAGAGAAACTGACACACTGAAGAAGAAAATATCAATGAACTCAAACATTTGAAGGCAATAGCATGTCCAAACTAAAGCACAGAGTAAAAAAAATAGACAGTACAAATTTAAAAAAATAATAAAGACCTTCAGTGAGCTGCGAGATATCAAGTAGATTGACATTCAAGTAATTACTGTCTAAAAAAAAGAGAAGGGGGATAGTTAATAACATAATGGGTAATTTTCCCCCCAAATTTGATAAAAATTCTAAATCCACAGATACAACAAGCTAAATTAAAGCCAAGCAGGATAATCATAAATATGAACACACTGAACCGTATCTTAATCAAATTACTGAAATCCATGAAACAAACTTTAAATTTAGCCAGCAAAAGGAAGATATAAATATAGAAGAACAAGTAACATGGGTGTCAGATTTCTTATCAGAATGTATGTAAAACTGAAGACAATGAAACAGCATTTTGAAAAAGCAGAATTAAAAAATCAATTTAAAAATCTCTATCAATTGAAAATTTCTCCATAAATAAAGGCAAAACCAGGGTGATTTTTAACTAAACTAAAAGAATTTATTCTCAATTGAACTGTATCCAATAAATCTTAAAGGAAGTCTGTCATAATATGGAAGGAAAATTATATTAGCTAGAAAAGTGAGCTATAAATGAATTAAAGAACCAGGAAATTACAAATCTTCAGATAAATACAAACACAAAATGGTTTCTTTGTTTTGGTCCTTTTTAATGACCTAAACCAATAATTGATTGTGTAAAACGAACAAATAAACAAAGAATATTTTATGATTTTTTTAACTATGAAGATATATAATCATGCTACCTGAAACAAGAGAAAGTAAAATGGAAGCATATTTTTATAGATTCTTACATTTGAACTAATATATCAATATACAAAGTGACAAATTAAAGCTATATATTGCAAACCCTAAAGCAAATGCTAAAAATAAATAAAACGGAGGCATAGTTAAAATATCAAGAATGGAGACTGAATGGAATATCAATAATCTATTCACCAAAATAGGGAGGATATGAGAGAAAAGGGAACAAAATAGATGATAGAATAAAATCCAAATGTACTGATAGTTATATTAATTTTAAGTAGTCTAAGTACTAAAATTAAAAGGCCTGGAGTGCTAGATTGAAAAATAATTTTAAAAAGATAAAACTCTATTCTTTATGAAAGAATCACACTTTAAATTTACAGACATATAGGTAAAAATAAAATGATGGAAAAGCATATATTGCACAAACATCACTGATAAGAAAGTTTATGTGACTTAATATAGTGAGTAAACTGCAGAAAAAGGAATATGACCAGTGATAAAGAATATCTTATAATAATAAAATTGTCAATTTATATATATGACATGATTTTGCACCAGAACAGTTTCAAAATGTATTAAGCAAAAAGGACTGAATTAAAGGGAGAAATAACAAAGTCCATAGCTACAGTTTCAAATTTCAATCCATCTTTCTCAGCAATAGAACAAGCAGGCAAAAATTAGTTGTAGGGAGCTAAAGCTCCCAAAATTCAAAAGAGTGCATGGATTATCTCGGGAGGCCTGCTTGCATAAAAAAGGGAAAAGGCTGGTTCTGTGGAATTCCAGGAAGAAGAAGATTAAGTATAGAAAAAGGGAGTGTCAAAGGGAGTGTCAAAGGGAGTGTCAAAGGAAGTGTGGATTGTACCTTGATCTTCAGGATGTTACTTTAATTATGTTATCTTGGGATACACAAAGGAACAGATTATGTATAAAAAGGAGCATAAGAAATAAACTTGGAGAGACAGTTGTGAGATCTGTTCTCCCTCCTGCACCCTGTCTGTCTTCTCTTTTTTCTCAGTCCCCGCTCTCCCATTCAGGGACCTGGTTTGACTTGGTCGGCACACAAGAAAAATTAGTGAGAATAGAAACTCCTAGTATAATAACATCAAATGTAGTAGGCCTAAATGGCATTACACAACACTTACTCTACAATAGCAATATACATATCCTTGTCGAGTGTACATGCAATATTCACCAAGACAGACCACATGCTGAGTTATAAAACATCCCCCAAAATTGAAAAGAATGGATATTGTATAGAGTATATTCCACAAACACTTAAAATTAGACACAAATAATAAATATAAAATAAGAAAATCTCTCACTTTAAAAAACTAAACAACACAGGTGTATGTAATGTGTACTTCGAAGAAAAAATAACAAATTTGATAGTATTTTAATGAGAATATAATGAAACCACAGCATATCAAAATTTGTTGTAGACTAAGAACAGTCCTTAGAAGAAAATGTATAGCTTTAACTGCTTTATTTAAAGATAAAGATGAATACAATTAATGATATACATTTCTACCTTAAAAAGCTAAAAATAAATTAAGCCCAAAGTAGAAAGAAAATAATAATAAATATGAGAGGAAATTCATTAAATAAAAGCTAACAAACAATAGAGAAAAAGGCAATCAAATCAAGCTAGTTCCTTGAAGGGGTATAATATATTAAAACAATAGATTTTATGTACATAGTTATAATTATTTGTAGATGTCATTAAAATGGATGTAAATCTTTATATATATATGTATATATATAATAACTCCAAATATCCTATTAGTTACTGGAAACAAAATGTTTACTCATACATAAATGGATGAACAAAATATGATATACTTATATAAAGACATATCATGCAACAATAAATCTGAACATATTATATTTGTTTATTTTTAGATCAATTTAAAAGTATTCTGAAAAACTCAGATATCCAATGTTATTATATATATATATGGATATATATTTTAGAATTTATATGATGCCTATATATAAATTCTAGAAAATGTAAAATGACTTTATAGTGACAAAAAACAGATTAGTGGATGCCTGTTGCTGAGATTCATGACTTATTTATTGTATAAGAGGACAAAGGATGTTTTGGGATATGGAAATATTCAGCATCTTTATTGGGGTTACACAGGGGTAAATATTTGTCAAAACTCAAAGACTGTAAATTTACCATGTGTGCATTTTATTGTACATAATTGTTTCCCAGTAAAGTGGATTAGTATATACAAACTTTTGTGTCTAGTACTGTGCTTTACATATTATAATTATTTAATCTTAACAATACTTGCCGGATTGGTCTTATTAGTATCCCTTTAAAGAGGAAAATTGAATTTCAAAAATGCTAAGAAATAGCCCTAGGTTTTCATTTCATATCATTCTGGGAGCCAGGATTTCAATTTAAGCAAAGAGTGATATAGAAGAGATCTGTTTAATATTTCTGTCGGTTAATTTGTAATAGAAATTGTAAATCAAGCTTAGATTATTTATTGATAAGCAAAATGAATACCAAGGCATAGTACATTATAAAGAGAGCTTTTGTTAGTATTGAAGGAAATAATATTTTCTTATAGCTGTTTTTCTAGCTTTTCTTCATATATCTTCAGTGGTAAAACAGACTAGAAATTGTTGTTGTTCGTTATTATGTTCGGAGAAACTTTAGAAGGAATGAACTAAATGTGATGAAGATGGGGCAAAGATAGACAAGAAGGAACTGGCATGAGTTTAGGCTTTATGGTTGGGTTTTTCCAGGGATTCTTCTGAAGCTTTAATTTACAAGAGTAGGAGTTCAATGGGGGAATTTTAAAATAATTATAGCTACCATTTATTGAAGGCTTATGATGCATCAGACACTATGTACATTGCCATTATGATTCTCATAATAACTATATGTGAACTGTAATTAGCCAACATATATTTGAGAGAACAGCTTTAAAAGTCTTTACTAACTTGTTTGTGATTATACAAATACTATAGGGTATAGTTGAAATTTAAACCTGCGTCTGTCTTAAAACTTGTGCTGAGTAGTTGCGCTGTGCGAACTTTACAATCAGTAAATGATAACAGGTAAAAACTTTTAGCTAGAAATGTTCATTTTTCTAGAGATTTTCCTATTTCATATCTTTTTATAAACTAAATGTGACTATCACAAATTGAAATGTAAGCTACTTCAGAGAAGACTATATTGTTGCATCATTATATATCTCTAATACTTAGTACTATTGTTGTATGTTTCAAGTATTTGGAAATTATGTAAGAGATGACCACTAGACAGAAAGCATAATATGTCTCCTTACTACTTATTATTATGTAGTTGAGTTCACTACTTCAGGTGAGAAGAAGTGAGTCCATAGAAATTGAAAGGTCCTTTAAACAGCATATGGTTTAGTACTCTCCTTCCAGATAAGTAATCAAACCCTAAGACAAAATAGATTGTCTTTCTGAAATATGTATAGACTGATGATTCACTTGCATAGGTGACACTGAGTTAGTAAAAGTGTTTCAAAGCCAAATTAGCCTTTAGAAGTGCTTGCAATGATTTTGGACAATCATCACAAAACAGCGTAAATACACAAACAAATTTTTTAAAAGAGTAAAATGCAGTTCGTGATTTCTGCTACATTGCAGCCTAACAGTGTGAAATGATCTTGCAAAATGGAATTTGAGAGGAATGTAATAAAATCCAAGTCACTCAGGGTCCTGAACTTTGGCTACCAAGCTTTTTCCTCTGGTTTCTATTGCCAAAATAAAATAAACAAACAATAAACAGGAAAAAACCCCACAAATCAAAACCAAAAACTGTGAAGAAATCCATTTGTATCAAATACTAAACTCTACTTTCTGGATACATAGAGACAAATTCTATTATCCTATTACACTTATTTAAAGACCAAAGTCAGTCTGAATTCTATGACTGTGAAAACTCATTCCTAAGAAAGAAAGCTATTTACACCACCAAGATGTAATGCTATCGATACTTATTTTATTAACATTGTGCCTCTTGAAACCATAGTTAAATCTTTAAAGGAGTTAAAGCCTAGTAGTAAAGACGTTGTTAACTACTTACTTAAGAGTACCAAAAAGCAAACAACTCATTTAAAACTGTACCATCAGGGAAAATACCATTTCCCATCTGTTGATGTGACTCAGAAACACTGTATGTGTGTGTGTAAAATAACAACTGAGGGACAGATAACTCCTCCATCTGCAACTACACACTCAATATGCAAACATAATAAATTTGAATATGTTGCATTATCTCGAGCTTAGAACTGATTACAGGCTATATTCTGAAACTAGTCTTTGAGCAAACTACAAGAAAAAAATGCATTTCAATATAGAGTTTTAACTTAGAGATTTTTTGAAGTTGATTTTTTAACAGTAAACACAGAAGTAAAACAATTTAATGAAGTCTAGGTTAAACTGTATTGCTTTTGCTGTTAAGTAATGTATGATCACTAGAAAACATTAATTTTTCTCTGGGATATAATCTTGTCATTTGTAAAATAAGTAAGAAAGATATTTCCTTTAAATCTATACTTCAATAATTTGTGTTATTTGTGTACAGTCTTTGGATAAGTGGTGATTTGGTCTATGTGATATGATAAAATAATGTGTACACTGTATTCTTTCTCTTTCCACTAGTTTTAAGGGGGATTTAGGTTTTATTCTTTTTTATTCTAATTTTTTGGGGGTGAAAAGTGAGAGCAGGTTTTTATTTGTCTAGGAAAAAACACTGCAAAATTGTGGATTTAGCATTGGTGACCAATAAACTTCTGAAGCAAGAGACTATGGAATGAAATCCCTGAATTTTGATTCCAGGCTTCTTAGGAGAGAGCATTTACAGCTTAAAAATTGAAGAAAATTTTAAAAAGTAGTAACGCATGGGGAAATATATGAATGATTTCAAAATTCATTCCTAGTCCAATGTTTTCCTATCATCCCAATTAAAATCAAGATAAAATATGTTAACATCTCAGAATTTGAAAAAAAAATATTTATGCCTAGCATAAAATAATTAAAATAAAAATATACACAGATTGTTTAATGTATTTAAACAAAATTCATGCTAAAACAACATTGAAAAGACCAAATAATTTGGGAGAAGAGGGTATCAGATTTAAAAGATAGGATGAGAACAATAGAGAAGAATGAAGTAGAGCTTGTGTTAATTACCAAAAATTTTTTAAAAAATACATGCTTATATGGAAATCTCTTAAAAGTCTATATTCTAAGAAAACGGCAACACAATCTGTTGTTTATATTACAGAGTAACTGATCAGAAATGGAAGGTACACACGTGGGAACATTTATCCTTAGAAGAAAATAATCATGTACTAGTTGGGGAACAACATCTGCTCAGCTAGCTGCTGACTATCCATTGTGTCACCCAGGAGAGGAGGAAAACCCTCAGGGAAAACAAGCAGCATAAATGTGGCTGGAGTCAAATTAGCAAAGTGGGTTCTTTCGAATAACAAGGATTTGTAGCTTTGGAGTCTTATATTCAAAATTAAAGTGTTTTCCAAAAGATGATGGAAGAATATCTAGCAATATAATACCAAAAACCAATGCTTAAATATCCTACTTCAGTTGTGCATTATGAGCCTAATGGCTAGGACACATCTTTCTGTGATATTCCTAGGATAATTTTGTAAGTTTCCTTCAGAATTTACCATTCCATCCCTCATGCTTAAAATCAACAGTTAATTCTAAACAGTTAATTCTAAATCAAATTTTGCATCAGCAATTCTTTTACTTGCTTGTGGTTGTTAGTATGAAACTTGCCTAAATCATGCCACTGCTTTAATATTTTCATTCTAAGTGATGAATATAACTGTCTTTGCTTCTGAAAAACCACATTTAATTTGCAAAAAAATAAATTCACGAAATAATTTAAAATTCATATTATGACTATATTATACAGACACATAAAACATGAATGAATGAATGCACTGAATTTTAGTAATAACATAAAAATCAAGGTATCCATAGCCGAGCTTAAGTAATAGAACTTTACCAATAACTCTAAGCATCACGTGTGCTGATTACTAATTGCATGTTTTTCCTAAATAAAAAAAGTACTAAATTTTGTTTTTATCCCCATACTCTTTAAAAATAATCTTGCCACATATGAATAAAACTTTTAATTTTTAGGATTTTATACTTCACAATAAAACAACTTTTGGCAGATAGAATTTATTGGTTTTAGTGCAACTGTCATCTTGATGATGCATTAAACAATATAGCATGAGTCAGTAATCTTTTACTATTTGAATTATACTTAATCACTGTAGTAATAAAATGATATTAATATAACCAATATATAATGAATATAGAAACCTTTATATCACAAATTTAAGAAGCTTGTTTTATTTAAAAAATAAAATGCTTCTATGTTACCTTTTTTACTCTAATTTTTCATTTTTGTAACCACCTATAATTCTGATTAAACATATAGTTGACTTTCAGGGACTACATCTATATGTTTAAAATAAAAATACATTTATTTTAGACCACTCCCAAGTATATTGAATTTTGTATCTAATTCACTGCTTTTTTTAAGTGAAGGAATATCTTTTAATCATACAGGAGAAGCAATACTCTTAGAGTCAAGAGCACACACACATATAAAAAAACATAATCTTTTTATCTTTTAGAAAATTAAAGTATATTCATAAGGCGATGGTTATACTTTGTTTTATTAGTTCAAGGATGAGGGATTTTATAAAGTTCCATGTCTGCCTGTTTTTAAGCTATTGTCTTAGCTTCAAATCCATTCTACTATAGGCATTTTGTGACACTACGGTAGGGACTTAGCAACCACATTTCTCCTTTGCTGGCTGGCTCCCTAGTATACCCTGCCAGTGGTGAGTGCTGGGAAAGGAAATTAGTATGCTTGGGAAGGGAAAACGGACCTGTTCCTTTCTGTTTGCTTCCTGTTCCTGAGACCTTCACAGAAGCCTTAAATGTGCACCAAGGCAGTGGCTGTTCATTCCAATAACAGCTGTTTGTTTCAAATTTCAGGATGTTTTGGGGTTTTTTTCAGACTGCCGGAAGCAGCTTCATTTTGTCCCCCAGAGTTATCAGCCTCAGCTAAGTGGTGTTGCTTCCTTAGAAAGTCATGCACTGTTTTCAATTGTTTTTCTCCTTCAATCTACCAAGATATTAGTTAAGCCAGTGAGGACCTAATCTTCAGAGATCTATGTCCCAGTCCTATGGGATCCCAGTTCCATAATCCTTTGTTCCCTTTGTCCCCCTACATCTAGGGATGATGGCTGCTTCATGTGGTTACCATCTCTGTGATAACTCAGTGCTCCATTTTTGCAGCTAATACAAGTTTTAACTTTTTAAAAAAAATAATATGTTCTGTTTATTAAAATACTTAATTTTAATTTTAATTTAATTTTAATTTCCTGAAGTAGACTTTAACTGGTACACCATGGTCAAATATCCTTAAGAATGGCCTTCATAAATGAAAATGTTTGTCTTTCACAATAATATGGTTTCAGGTGAGTTTGACTGTGTTCTACTGTAGCCATCAGTAAAAACATGATTATGGTTGTTTCTGTTCAAAAATCAGTTTCCCTATTCCTCTAAATTTTGGAATGCAGTATTTTTAATAGGTGAGGGTTTACTTCCTTTAAGCAAAATGAAACAAAACAATAACCGATTCTCTGTACTTCTATATATTTTGTGCGTAAACCAATGGTTGCTTTAGAAAGAGATCTACTTATTTACACTTCATCCACTCAATACATGTTAAATTGATAGGTTCAGGAAAGATATTCTCCAGTAACAAGAATATATTGGAAAGGCCAATAACATTAGTATTTTTCTAAGACTAGAAAACATTAAAAAGAAAAAACACAAGAAAAATGAAATTTCAAAACAGCAAAAACTGATACAAAACTTTAAAAAGTGGTATTAAGTAATAAGAGTACAGAAATCACATATATCAACTTATAATGTACGAAATTTTCTGAACTAATAAACAAGGGAATTGATGGAATTCATCCATTTTTTGGAGAGTGCAAGCACACACAAACACATTTTTGACATTATCTGAACAAAATAAAGTGTATAACCTGTGACTCAGCTACTGTACTTTTAAGTTTTATTCTATAAAACCTCATCTTCCAATGTGCATACATGATGTGCCTGAAGCAGTATTTATAATAGCCTCAAATGGAAACAACCCAAACATCCAGTGGAAGCAGTGGAAGGGATAAATAAATTATGGTATATTAATACAATAAAATACTATTCAGAAAGCCATGGAGGAGAACATGTAGTATAATTTTATTTCTATAAATTGTCAAAATCTGGCAAAACTAAATCATATTGTTTAACTCTAGGAAACAGAGCAACCAAAAAATCCTTTCCAAATTAGAGTCATAAGTCTCTGTAATTGTCCATTACAATGAGTAATGTTCTATATACCATTAATATAGAGGTTGTTTTCAAAATATTAATTTATACATGAACTAATTTTATTTTTTTAATTTTAATTTTAATGTTTAATACAAATATGAGTTTTTAATTTCAAGTTACTTTTAAAAGTATTTTGCTTTTTATTTTTGTTTTCATTTTTATTTTTCAACTTTACTAAAGTATATTTTATATACAATTAAATGCACAAATTTTAAGCTTACAGTTTGAAGAATGTTGGCAATTAGGTACACTCTATACCTACTACCTCCACCTAGAAGTAGACAGTTCTGTCAAACCAAATAGTTCCTTTTTGCTCATTGCAATTGTGTATTTTTATATGCACACTGTACGAGGTAACTACTCATCTAATTTTTGTCAAAGAGGTCCTATACCTACTACCTCCACCTAGAAGTAGACAGTTTTGTCAAACCAAATAGTTCCTTTTTGCTCATTGCAACTGTGTATTTTTATATGCACACTGTATGAGGTAACTACTCATCTAATTTTTGTCAAAGAGGTTAATATGAATAAAATTATACAATATATATTCTTGTATGCTTGGCTTCGAATATTGTCTCAGAATAATGAAGCCATGAGAAAATTTCATTTAAAATTTTCAGTTTATAAATTTTTATGACATGAAATGAGCTAACAATTATTGACAACTAACCATGGGTCAGATAAAGTTCAAGATACTTCATAAATATTAATTTATATAAGATATCATTCTTATAAAATAGCAGTTCACCAATTTTATAAGTGAGCAAAGTGAAGCCTAGAAAGCTTTTGTAAAGTCACTAACTCAGAAGATGGTCCCAGAATTCCAGTAGGATGATTCCAGAGCATATACTCTGAACCATTTTAAATGTTTACCTTATGTCCAATAATCCCGGTCTTTCTTTCAGCTTTTTTGACTAAAGTATCCTTTCTTATTTAACTCAACACCTCTTAATATCCCACATTTTGCTCTGGATCAGGCACGTGCGTGCACACACACGCACACACATGCACACACAGACATACACTGAATTAAAAATTAACTCAATTTATTAGCAAAGACATGGAAGTTATTGACTTAAGGGAAAGAAAAGGATCGTTAAGAATGCTAATTGCTGTCTGCTTTCTGTTGCTTAATTGGGTGAATTCAGGTAGTCAGGTGGGTTATAGAGAAAAGATTAACTCGTCTGTCATGTGAGACTGTGCTCTGAGATAAAAGCCAGTATAAGGTGATTGTTAAGGAATAGCTGTCTTTCCATTTTAATAGAGAGAAAGCATGACAGTCACAGTTTAAATCCTATTTTGTGCTTAGATTTCAAGAGAGTGCATACAATAGAGGAAAACTTCCTTAAGCCCAACATCATTTAATATCAAATAAAAGCAAAAAAAAGGTGTAGGCATGAATAAAACAGTAATATTTTTTACAGCTTACTAAATATATAAAACAACTCTGATTGGAATGACAAAATCAATTTTGTATTCATCCTTGGCGTCATGACTCTTAGCTTATTTTTTTTTTTTAATGGCTTTTAGTGTAATGTGGAAAAATGCTAAGCATTCGTTACATTTGAGTTTGCCAAGAAGTTTTTATTAGGAATTTCATTACTTGTTAGTAGAATTTGTGTATACACTTATTGGGATGCCTTCAGTATGTACTTAGTAATGACTTTTTCTATGTTGTTTTGCATTTTTTATTATTACAGGGAATGTATAAAGATAATTGAAGGCAGAAGAGAGATTTTTAACCTGTTCATGGATGTGACAGGCTACACTAAAATTCCTGTGGAATGAGCCATACGTTCATGTCATAGTTTGCTGTACCCTTACATAACACAGAATAACTGAATTTAAATGAACCACTTATTAATATATCTGTCTTTGTCCATGTCTATCATAAAATTTATAGTTGCACATCGTGAGTTTGTGTGACAGTTACGGTGGACTTCTCTATGAGTAGAAAAGAGCTTTCACAATAAAATGTCTCGTACTGTTTGTTCTCTTCATGTATATATATTTTTTTACTCTCAAAGGCGACTATGTCTCATCTTAACAGAAGCATAAGGGTTTCAAATAAGGAATACATAATTTGACTTCAAAGGAATCGCAAGAAGCAGCCCAGCAGAATGTCAGATACATACACATATGAAAAGCAGAGGATATAATCTTAAAAACTTAGGAAGAATAAAATTAATTCTATTTTAAATTGTTTTCTACTGCTTCCTTGGCATTTTCTTTCTTGGTACTTGAAATTTTATATCAGAGTGTATTTTACACTTATCAATAAAAATGTCATTGTATAAGTAATATCCTAGAAAAATTACACATTTTATGTGTATAGAACTTGTTATTAATAACACCCTTTTTAATGTTAGTTATGCAAATTATCAACTTATCTTTTAAGTATTATTAACTTTTATAGGAAGAAAACTAAACCATAGAATATTTAGTCACACAATTAGGTGCTTACTTTTTAAGACTGCAATACTCTAAACAAATGATTGTATTGTCCTTGGAGTAAGAAGTCATGGACTCATGTCTCAAATATAACATTCGTTAACGCTGAATGCACGAATAAAGGAATAAGTGAATGAGTCTGAGACAAGATCCAACTGTTTTGAATCTGAAGGCAATGCTAAAATTTACAGATGTTTGCATTATATAAAGTTTATTTTATCAGGTGTGATCACTGGAAAGGATTATGGTCAATAGCCGATATACTAACAATTGCAAATTTCTGGTCCCACTCTTCTGTGGAAGAGTTTCTAGGACTAATAAGGCTGAGAAGAGAGTTCAGATTCCCGCTTCTGAGAGTAAAGCTTTTGGTTTCTTGTAACTTTTCATTTCACAAATGCTGGAGTAATCTAGACAAGAAGTAATTTAGGAAATAGATTTAGAATTAATTTAGGGGCAGAATTGCGAATGAATTTAGGATTTGTAACATGATGAGGCCTCACAATAGAGCCCACATCAGGGATGATGCGGAATGTGTGAACAAGTTTTCCCTAGTCATCGAATGTGTTGCTTAAGGTCAGATGTCGAAAACTGTATGTCCTGTGAGCTTTACATTGAAATATTTTAGTCTTTAAATCTATAAATTTTTATCTTTGGAAGTATAATTCAGTCTATGATGTCTAAATTGGTTTATGAACCTATTTACTTTTCATTATCAAAGCTTTGAGATATATACATTACAAACAGAAAAGGAAAAAAAAATGTTAAAGTCTTTCTGAGAATCAATGCTTTAGGCTCCTAGATGGGCTAGTTAGTCTTCGTAACTTACAGAGTATCCTTGGTCTATGGATTAGCTTAGTATATACTTAATCATACTAATGTTATAAAATATCTAGTATAGTATTCATTAACTATTATTCATACTTATTCATTGTATTTGAGACATAAAATATGTTGTTTCCTTGATAAATACATAAATATCTCTATTATCATGATTTTGATTTTAAATTTGTTGCATGAAATATCACATCTATATTTTTCTAATTATTTTTGGATAAGAATTTATTTATTATGTTGATTATAGAATTAGATCATGTTCAAATTGTGACAGAAATGGGCTCTCAATTAGTAAAAGGAAGCAAATCTGAAACTATTTTCTGAAAAAAAAAACCCACAAAATTGAAAATTTTATAACTTTAAGTTTAATAATCTTAATATCAAAATAATTAACTAGTACTGATCACTTACAGAATACTAAGCACATTATATAGAAATCTTTTTTCCACTTATGCATAAGAAAAGCTTAGAAATGTTACATAAATAGCTCTGGTTACAGATTTAGTGAATGGCAAAACCAGGATGAAAATCCTGCCTCCAGAATCTAAATTCTACTATGACACTTTCTTACCATGCAGTTGTTTATTTATTATATTTAAATAAAATTGTACCTTCTTAAAGTTTTACATTTTAGGCACATCTGTGGCTCAAGGTAATAAGTGATAAAGTTAAAGCACGTATATTCTACTTTAGAGAACTATAAATAAGTACACAGAGTTAAAATATAACAAGCAGAGTTAAAATCATGCTATGAAGAAAGACTTGTTTCATGTATTCATATATTAAGTGTTTTAATTTATATATTTAACAATCAGTTGTGGTGTAAATCTATAGCGGTAGAGTACTCCCCACTCTCCTTCTCTATATTAGAGCCAAAGCCACGCAACCATAGAGGGTGACTAGCTTTTGCACAGGCTTTATCTTATGTATAACAGAAGGGTACATGGCAGAGAAGAATGTAAATGGGATTTAATTAAAAGTCAGAAGAAGACAGAAGGCATGTGACAAGAATAAACCAGTATTTTGATCGTGAGAACTTACAGAGGCTCTGCCACTGTTTTAATAGAAAACTGGCAGAAGCAATTGCCTTCAGAGGCCTTGACAAACTGAGATGCACTCTTTGGAGACTGGCTCATAGAAGAACTTACTTTCGGCAGTCTATTGCAGCCCTGAAATCTTTCTGCCCACTAAAATGGGAGAAATGAAATGATTCCTCTACTGTGGCTTTTCTTAGAAACATTCTCTACATTCTGTAGACGCATGCACATTATATATAAAATGGCTTAGAAACTGAAACATAATAAAATATAGACTCACTGAAAACAGTAGGAAGTTGAAATCTGTGTGATATCTTTCATGTTAAAATCATTTGGAAGCTTTTTAGGTTAAATAAACTGTAAAGCTATAAAGAGCTTTTAACATAAGAGTTCAATTAAATGTATTATCTATGAATATAAACTTTTCTGTGTAGTTTAATAAAACTTTTTTCTACCCTTATAAATTGCTGAATATTATTAATACCAATTACTAAAGAAAATCAGAGATTGTTATGAGAGTAAATATGTGTAATTATTTTTGAGATTAATATCCTTTCACTTCAGGTTTTTGCCATCTCATAAAATGATTATAATGTAAATTTTACTTTGCCTTCAGACCCATCTCCAGGCTTATGTCATTAATTTTCATAGGAATTATCACTGTAATGGTATTGTTCTGTTATTTCAAATGCAGTCTCATTATGTTAGTCCGTGAAACATTAGCTGTAAAATTTAAGCTTTTTAACCAGGCTGTATCCTCTGGTTCCTTTCATGTGACACAATTCTCTGCCCCTCAGGACCAGTTACGGAGCTAAGAACAAGTTACATCACATAAATTAAGCACATACTCTGCTTGTGCTGCTGTGTGAAATCATTAGTGGTTGTGAAATAATTCTTAATTTCTTTAGATATTAAGAATCTTCATTTGATTAGTAATATGCTATTTTCCTGATGGAGACATTCTTATTAATGTTCCAATCTCTGTTTGTCAGTGATATTTTTGTTGTTGTTTTTAGTGAAACAATCACAAGCTAAATAAAAATTAAATTTACAGGTATGAGAAAACTAAAATTATGAGAAATAGTTTTAATCATTAAACATTTAGTGAATTTGATGTAGCATTTTAGAAAGTGCTTCTTACATATGCCCAATAGTAAGGGTCGGGTATGTGCTAATTATCTTTTACAGCACATGTTTGTCCTGATTAGTCTTTGACCTCTTTAACATACTCATTCATGAGAAATCTTTTTTTAGTATGCTAATCTCAAAAACTACGACTAGTAATAAATATTTAGAAACGATTCTTGATTATGATGTGCTCTATAAACTTCCTTATCTCTGCACTTATACATTGGAATCCCCTTCCATATGGAATCAGAATTTCCTTTTTTTCCAAAGGGTTTATCTAAAAACAAAGAATAATAAAAATACAATGTAAGACAGCAATGTTAATAATAATAACAAAATAAATAGTTCCTTTCATTTCACATGGGCCAGGCATGGTTTTATATCAGTGTTTTATGTACAGTATAGAGTTTAATCACCAAGATATAGGTATTGTTATTATGCCTATTTGGAAGAAAGGGTTGGAAAAAGGCAATAGAAAACGATTTCTTAAGGTCTCAAAAATAAAAAAAATGGCAGGGCTATAATTTGTAGTCAGGTTGACAACATTCAAAGAAAATGTTATTAACAAAATAGCCAAGATATCACCTCCCATTCATATCATAGTCTGCTGAAAGTTGTAGGAAGTGACTTCTATTCTCAACCAAACAAGTCAATTTTTCATATTTAGCAGACCACTCCATCCCTTCTCTCTTCATTCTTCCAAAAGGCTGTTTTCTTCAGTTATCTCTTTTCCCCATATTCAGAGAGAGATTCTAATAAGTCCAAGCCATGTATGCAAGACATTCTCCAGACAAGTTATTAGTCTAGATTTAGTCCCCTGAACTAAGTTGAGCCAATCATGTGGAAGGGAAGAATTTTTGTTGCTGTTGCTTTGTTTTGTTGCATGTTTAAAAGAATGCTGTTTTTCACTTTCTCCTGAAGAACATAATAAAAGGAAGTATGCCCTCCAGTTGTCAGAGGCAGCGTTTTTTGTTTTTGTTTTTGTTTTACTGTAAGAGGAGACAGCCATAGGAAGAAGCCAACAAAGACAACTGCAGGACAAAGAGAAAGAATTTGGTCCCAGTGACAATCTTATTCCTCCAATAACAAACCTGGAGCCTACTCTACACCTTTTTCTTCTCAGTCATTTTTTCATTAACCTCTCCTAAATATTTTATTTAAGAGAATTATGAGTGTTAAAAATAGCATCTTTGATAGAATAATAAAGTTGAAAGCCCAGTAAAATTCCTGCATGATGGATCAAAATTTCCCATAAAATAATCATATTTTGTATGTGGAATAGTACTCTATTTTGTAGGCTAAAAGAGGTAAGGTTGTTGACAGGAAGATGATATAATAAGTAGAGATATGAATCTTATTATCTCATTCAGGCAGAGTCTAAAATTTACCTAACATAGCAGCTCTTTTCGTCTCAGGTAAGCCTATAGCTCTAAAAACATCTTTTTACTGGAATTTCAAGAAAATCGAACCAATTAACAGCTTTTTTTGGTCCCTCCAAGCAACAGATAACTAATTGCCACCTGTGAAACTATCAAGCAATAAACATTTCAAACTCCCATAGGCTTTATTTTATAGGAGCCTTCAGCACTAGCACAACTGAAGATACCCAGCATGTCCTCCTACTTAAACCTGGGTAGTTGATTCACTGGCATTTGCTATCAGCAGCCTTCGTTGAGATACTGTTTTAAGGGTACTGGATGTTACATACGTACATAGACACATACACACACATCAGAGAAAACAGAGTTTAGATGCTCTATTAAAGTGGAACATTTCATAACTCTACTTCATATCTTATTTTTAAACCACTTTGATTTGAGAGTTTTCTGACATTTGGATTCAAAAGCATCTTAACTGAAGCTAAGATGAAAAAAAATTTTAGCTTATATAAAATGCTTATTTATTTCTTGTATATTTTAACTACTGCCTGTTATTTTAAAATGCACTGGACTTTAGGAGTACTTCAAAATGGCGTAAATGATGGAGGCTCTGTTCATCCCTCTGGCGACCAAATCAAGTTGTGACAGAAACAAAGAGCAGCAGCAAAGAAAAATTGCCTGGGAACTAGATGAACAAGCCATATAACTAGGGAGAAATCCAAGAAATACAAGAAACCGTCCTGCAAAGGCAGCAGTAAGACGGCGTGAGGACATGGGTCTGCCCTGTCCCAAGCAGCTGAGTGAGATGGAGGCTGCGGCAACAGCAGCAGCAGAAACCTCTTAAAGGGGCCAAGGTCAGTGAGAGGATTTTTGAGGCGATAGACCGGCTCACTCTGAGAACCAATGCCGACTCAGCTGCGCGCAGGGAGCAGGAGGGACTTACAGGGAGATATTGTGGGAGAGATGGTCTAGGCGAGATTCACTCGGTAGTGAAGTGCCGGCAATATCCATTGTTCTGTTGAGCCCTTCCCGCTCCCAGTGTGCATACACAGCGCCACCATAGCTGTGAGGTCATCAAACTGGATAACAGAGGTTGCTCTGCCCAGAGATTCCCTGAAACCCAGCCTCCCCCAACCTGGGCCCCACCCAAGCAACATTCAGATATATCCTCAGCAAGTCGGATGTGCCTAGCTGAGCAACGCCTAGACCAACACTGGAGGCAGCTGGGCTCAGTTTCTGGTGTGG
>NW_006432669.1:5505780-5506117 GCF_000325575.1 Pteropus alecto
TCTGGGGACTTTATAGTGACCTCAACAGCCCACACCAGAAACCAAGGCCAGCTGCCTCCAATCTTGAGAGGTGGCCCTGGGAGGGGTAGAGGCTTGGACTAAACTTGGCCTGCAGCTGAACCCCTCTCAGGACTGTGCCACTTGACACCTACTACACAAATCAGCACTAATAAGACCGGAAGACTTAGAAGCTTTGTTTAGTATGTGGAAACAGACATAGAAAGGGAGCCAGAATGAGAAGACAAAGAAGCAGAAACCATATGACAGAACAGAACAGAGATCCAGATATAATGGAGTCAAGTAATCTAACAGATGCAGAGTTCAAAACACTGGTTAT